>NC_044050.1:3266849-3386849 GCF_902167405.1 Gadus morhua | reverse complement strand
GGAGGTACTCGGTCGTCCACCTCTTCCAGAAGAGGTCGGCGATGTATTGCACTTGCCTCCAGCGTCTCCGAGCGTACAGGTCATCCTTCTTGAATAAACCTGGTGGCAAGATGGGTTTACCTTTCAGCTGAAGAAGGTGGTTTGGAGTCAAGGCCTCGATGTCATTGGGATCGCCAGAGGAGGTGGTGATTGGACGGTCGTTCAGTATGGCCTCCGCTTCACAGAAGACTGTCTGCAGGGCTTCATCGTCTAGGGCTTGTTGGTTAGTTACGGAACGCAGCAATCTTTTTACGTCCTGCACCAAGCGTTCCCATACGCCACCATGGTGGGCTCCATATGGGGGGTTAAATGTCCATTTAATTCCATCCTGCATCAAGCTTTTCTGAATTTTGCTGTGATTCAACTCTGCAATGGCTTGTTTCAACTCACGGTTTGTGCTGACGAAGTTGGTTCCATTATCCGTCCGGATTTCTTTGACTTGGCCTCTGCGGCAGATAAACCTCCTGATGGCGTTTATACAGGAATCTGTATTGAGGGAATGCGCCACCTCCAGGTGTACTGCGCGACAGGTTAGGCAAGTAAAAAGTGCTCCATATCTTTTAACTAGGCTTCTGCCTTTCTTAACTTCTATTGGCCCAAAATAATCTAGGCCCACATGTGTGAATGGTGGGGCATCAGCTGTGACTCTGTCAACAGGCAGGTCAGACATTTTCTGCTCACCTGGTCTTTGGCGCTGCTTTAGGCATATCACACACTCACTGATGATCTTTCTGGCTGCTGCATTTGCATGAGGAATCCAGTACTGTCGTCGTAGGGTTGAGAGCATATGATTTCTTCCCCTGTGACCAACTTTATTGTGTACATGTTGAAGAATGAGCTTTGAGACGTGACTTTCTTTTGGTAGTATTGCAGGGTGTTTTGTTTCCACAGGTAGAGCGGACCTGCTCAGCCTACCACCAACTCTCAATACATCATCAATGGCAATGGGGTCAAGTTTGTACAGTTGACTGGATTTCTTTACACCACCTGATTTCAGTGCAGCCAATTCGCTGGAGTAATGTTTCTTTTGCACAAAGCGCACTATTGCCTCCTCTGCTAAGAGCAGGTCATCGACTGTGAGTGGTAAGTAGTTTGTTTTCTTTACCTGTTTGACAGGAGTTTGATCTCCACATTGTGCATTTTCTTTTATCTTTAGCCTTAGCTTTTCTTTCAGTTTCATAATCCATGCCACGGCTCTCTTGAGCCTTGTCCAGCTAGAGAAGTGCAGCAACAGTTTAGTGGTGGGACATACTTCTTCCGCCTGTGCGGCGAAGGAAAGGACCTCCTCTCTCACTTCTGGGTCAGCGTCCGGATGCAGCTATGCTTTGTCCACGCTTGCTGGCCACTCACGCTCGGTTTTTCCGAGAAAGTCAGGACCAGTGATCCAGGTTGAGGACTTCAGGAAGGCTCCAACTTTCATGCCTCGCGAAGCTGCGTCTGCAGGATTCATCTTAGAGCCAACATGTCTCCACTGACCGACATTAGACAGTGAACTTATGATGGAAACTCTATTGGCTACATAGGTCTTAAAGCGAGTGGTGGTGTTTGCGATGTATTTTAGGACGGTCATGCTGTCGGACCAAAAGACTGACTCACTGAGGTTGAGCTCCAACTGTTTTGACAGCATCTTGTCCAGGCGCACAGCAACGACTGCTGCAGCCAGTTCCAGGCGAGGTATGGTGACGTGCTTGAGTGGAGCCACCCTTGCTTTGCCTATAACAAAAGCAACACACACTTCCTTCTCGCTGTTAGTTAGCCGTAAGTATGATACGGCACCGAATCCAACTTCGCTGGCATCACAAAAGTGATGCAGCTGTGCCATTTCTACATTTCCAAATTCACTAGGTGTGAAGCATCTTCTGACACTGAATGAGTGTAACAGAATCAAATCATCCACCCACCTTTGCCATGTTTGTGCCATCTCTGGTGGTATTGCCTCATCCCACGCCAGCTTCAACTTGCACAGCTGCTGCAGAATCTGCTTTGCGGGGAGTATCACCGGGCTTAAGAACCCTAGTGGGTCGTAAATGGAGCTCACACTTGACAGTATTCCCCGTCTTGTCAGTGGCTTGTGCTTGTTCAGAATGCTGAAGGTGAAGGAGTCTTGTTCAACATCCCACTGGACGCCTAGGGCTCTTTCCATAGGCAGCTGGTCTCTGCTTAGGTCGAGTGTTTTCACTCCACTGGCTCGATCTGCTTCGGGGATCTCAGAGAGAACAGAGCGGTCACTGCATATCCACTTATTGAGCTTGAACCCTCCTTTAGCACATACCTCGGTGAGTTGCTGGTAGAGAGAGGTGGCTTGTTCGACTGAATGAACTGACTTGAGGGCATCATCGACATAGAAATTCTTTCTGATGGTGCTAATGGCCTCCTCTGGATACAGATGTGCATTATCCTCAGCAGTTTTTAGCAGGGCGTATGTAGCACAGCTGGGGGAGGACACTGCTCCGAAGATGTGGACTAACATTCTGTGCTCAGCAAGGTCTTTGGTTAGGTCGCCGTTAGGCCACCACAGAAAGCGCAAGTAATTCGCGTGTTCCTCAGCCACTCTGACTTGATGGAACATTCCTTTGATGTCAGTCATTAGTGCCATTGGACCCTGACGAAAGCGGGTGAGCACACCTAACAAGGTGTTTGTCAGGTCGGGGCCTTGGAGGAGCTGTTTGTTCAGGGATGTTCCAGCAAAACATGAGGCACAGTCGAACACCACACGTAATGTTTTCTTGCGGGGGTGGTAGACTCCGTGATGCGGCAAGAACCAGACTTTACCTTCCTCATGGCTCAGCTGATCTTGAGGTATGATCTCGGCGTATCCCTCTGTGCTAACATCTTGCATGAATCCTTTGTATTCCTCAAAAAATGACTGGTCCCTTTTGAACCTTTTCAGCAGCTGTTGCGCCCTCTGCTGGGCGACTTGTTTGTTGTTGGGCATCACTACATTGGAGTCGCGGAATGGCAGCTTCAGGTAGTAATGACCATTGGTAAGTGTTGCTGAGCTTGACATTATTTCCATAAACTGTTTGTCCTCCACAGACAATTCAGCGTGTTCGTCACAGTGCTGTTCGACAAAATCTTGATTATACTGCTTAATCAACATTTCTTCCAATTTTCCTAATGAGATGCGATTCACCTGTACGGAAGCTGTATCGCTGTCGTCGCTATCTTCTTGTCCAAGTGGGCCGTTGATGACCCATCCAAGACGAGTCTGGACAGCGTAGGGTCCATTACCTTCACTGTTGACTATTTTCCATGGTTCCAGTGCTTTAGGTGCGTTTGCACCAATCAGCAGTCCAATACTTGCATTGATGGGCGTCAGTTCCACTTCTTGTAAGTAAGGCCATTTTTTAAGGTCTTCTTCTTTGGGTATGTTGTCTTTCGTGACAGGGATTGACTTTTGAGTGTACACATCTGGCAGTCTCAAGAATTTGTTGTCATTTAAGGCAGCTACTTCCAAGCCAGAGATCTTATGACTACTCACATACTTCTCCTGCCCCATCGTCTTCAACAGTATGTCCATTTTTTGTCCAGGTGCGTTCAGCTGAGTCATTAATGACTCGGTACAGAATGTGGCTGAGCTGCCTGGGTCCAAGAAAGCGTATGTTTCGATTACTTTTGTGCTTTTGTTTAGTCTGACTTTGACAGGTAGAACAGACAGCGAGCATTCTTTAGAACCGACCCCAGTATCACCTTCAGAGTCCAAGGACACAAGTGCGTTGGAGACCGTTTGTGTTTCATGGTCGGCTGGGGTGTTCTGAGGTTTTGGTTCGATGTGCAGAACTGTTGGATGATTCTTACTGCAGGTGCGGCATGTCAGCCTTTCTTGACAGTTCCTGCTTAAGTGACTTTGTACTAAGCATCCAAAGCACACGCCTTTGCTCTGTAAAAACGTAATTTTGTCTTTGTTTGGTTTCTTTTTGAATGTTGTGCAAGTATGTGGCCGTCATTGCAAAACAAGCACTGAATTTTGCCTGCATTTCCAGCGTTGGGCGTGTCACTCTGGTGTGGCACCTGAGCAACAGAGGTGGCGAAGCTGCTGCCTTTGGCTTTTCCAATTGACTTGGGGGTTGGTGGTGTTGTGGCTTTTGCTCTTGTATTTTGAATTTCACAGAAGACGGGGTCCATTGCAGCTCTCACTTGCCTTTCCAGGAAGTCCAGTAGGTCTTTGAATTTCACTCTCCGTTTTTGCTCCTCTCTGATGCTGCACACTTTCATCCTCCAGGACTCACGCATCCTGAACGGCAGCTTGGAGACGAACACCTTCATGTGTGAGGAGTTTTCCATTTCGTCCAAATATCCGGCGTCCTCCGTTGTGTTATAACTGGTTCTTAGGAAAAATGTGTATGATCTTAATGCTACACCTACGCCGTCATCTGCTTTCAGGGCTGGCCAATCCAATGCCTTGTTCAGAAATGCAGCTGTAACTTTCACTTTGCTTCCGAAGTTCCACTCCAACTGCTTTTTAGCCTCTCCGAATGCAGTTTGTGGGCTCATATGCATGCAGCTCTGCACCAGCTTTCTGGGCTGCCCAGATGTGAATTGCTCTAAATAATAAAGCTTAACCTGCATATCATCTGTCTTGCTCTCAATGCCTTGTTCAAATGCTTTGATAAAGGATCTGAATTGCAGGGGATCACCATCAAAAACTGGTACTTGTATGGGTGGTAAAAGTGACTGTCTCTGCTGCTTAATCAGCATTGCAGTAATCTCATTTTGCCTGCGCATTGCTTCAGCTAAATCGGGTTGGTCATTATTACTGTCTGCACTTTGCTGTAGATGACGTGTTTTTGCTTTGCTTTTTGCATATATGGGGGGGGCGACTGACGTAGTAGGTCCAACGGTAGACAACGGAACGGGAGCCGGTGACATTTTTGTCTGTTTCATAGCTCTTTGGGGCGATATGAATTGTGTGGGTGTAGAGGCTCCAGAGGACGCTAGACTTTTCGATTTTTGTGTTTCTTCTTGTTCTTTAAACACCTGTGACTTCGCCTTTGCGATGGCCAAATTAGTTTTAACGGACAGCGTTTCTCTTTTGGCTTTCATTACTGCGTTTAATTGGGCTTCTTCAAGTTCAAGCGCGTGTTTTTCTTGTAACGCGTCAGCCTGCTTTAGCAGGGTTACGCGCTCCAGCTCGGCCTGGATTGCCATCTCTGAAAGGGTTTTACTTTTTCTACTGGCAGAGGATGAACTAGAGGACTTGCTCGCAGCTGCTTTGCTACTGGGGCGTGCGGGTTTTGCGGTCTGTGAGACGCTATCGTGGGGCTCTACGTCATAGCTTTTACGAGATGCAGCGTGAGACACATTTTCCACGGCGCTTACATTATTAGCGGCATCCTGCGAGGCGTCTTGTTTTAGCCACGTTTCTATGTCATCAATAAATTCTCTGCAGCTTATCAATTTGGGTTCATACCAGTCGGTGTGGTCAGATTCTCTCTCGTCCTCGTTCAATAAGCTTTGCACAGCCACTTGTACGTCCATAAACTCCTCCAGGAAACGATTGTAAACTTTCATGTGTTCTTCAATGACGGTGGTATTCTCTCCATTATCGATCAAAGTGTGAATTTCATTCCGCTTTCGTGTGAGAGCGCCGAGTTTTCCACTTCGCTTCTTAATTAAACTTAAAACTTCCCTTTCCTTTCCCAAATCTTCCTGCTCCTGCTGCATAATGTTCCAACTAGGTTTGTTTCCGCAAAAATCCAAAGAATGTTTTCAAACTAAAGAGTCTTTGCTTTGTCTTCTTTTAAGTCTTTAAACTGCAGCTCAAGCGGGTCCACCCCGACGTTGCGGGTTGCTTCAGAGTCAGCTGTTAGTCAGTCAGCTGTTACTCACGTCTTCTCGTTTCGGCTTCCAAATTCCAGTAATCCAACAGAAACGTTCCAACAGATAATCCAATTCAATTCGATATCTTCCAAGTTCGATGTCCAAACGAAAGAAAGATTTTACTTAATGTAACGGCCTTTTTTCCATTTTCCAATGTTCCAAACTAAAGGCCGTGGGTGACGTGGATTCGGCTTCAAGTTTACGCACAAACACAAGTTTCCAAAATAGAGTTCTGTTTATTCCAATGGTCTTCTTTGCATGAAGTTCTAACAAATGTTTTCTATTTCCATAATCCAAAATGCTTGTATTAGGTGTGTGGTAAAATCTTTTTATCTTGCCCAAACCATGCCACGCCGCCCGACATTACTTTCCAACTATGCTAGAGCGGTGGGCGTGACCTAAAATCACCTGCGCCTGTGCCTAGGTAGGCGTATACAAATCACGGGTCGAAGTGAGCTTAACAAAAAACAGAAACGGCCATTACAGGTGGTGTTGGTGGAGGACCAGCAGTGGGTGTAGTCTAGGTGCTGGGAGGCGTTGGGTGGTGTTGGACCAGCAGTGGGTGTAGTCTAGGGGCTGGGAGGCGTTGGGTGGTGTTGGTGGAGGACCAGCAGTGGGTGTAGTCTAGGGGCTGGGAGGCGTTGGGTGGTGTTGGACCAGCAGCGGGTGTAGTGCTACAGCTATGTGGCTTGGGTCAGGACGCAGAAGGTGGGAGCTACTGCGTCAAGGATGGGGACCCTGAAGCAGTATGTGCTGGCCCGGGACGCTGAGCCCACAGCAGCACCGGAGCCAGGACATGTCCTCCCACGGCCAGGTAACTGCACCGTCTACAAAACAGCCTGGGAGGTGCTTTTAACAACACACCAGTGCTTCATCAGTTCATGTTGTCGTCTCGTTGTCGTTCTTTGCAGGTGTCTCCTACTCTGACCCGACCGACGCCGAACTGCTCGCCGCTGCCGACGAGGTCGACCCTCCCAGTGAGTATACGTTTTGATGTGAATACACTTGTACCGCACGTTTAACGCACCTCCCTAACGCTCATATGGGTTGTCAGGCACGTCCAGGGACGCCCCGCCGGCCGCGGCCCCGCTGGAAGGACCAGCACCAGGTCCAGGACCAGGACCGATGGCCACGAGACCTGCCTCCGGCAAAGAGGTTTGTATAATGTGTGTCTGTGTGTGTGTGTATATGATGTGTGTGTTTTTGTGTGCCTGTCTGCTGAACATTCACACCCGCTAACTGTGTGTGTCTGCTGCGTGTGTGTTTCAGCTGCTTCCCCTCAGCTGGAGGAAGACGCTGCCTGAGGAGCAGCAGGAGTGGGTGGGCCGGGCGCTGTTCCACAGGGACCCCAGCAGCGGGAAGGCGGTGCTCACCACACCGCCCCGACTGTGGTGGTACCCGCCAGGCGCCCGGCTCCTCTACACGCCGCCCCCCGCCACAGCCCACGCCTTCTTCCAGCGCCCCTTCTTCCTCTGGCTTCCGTATCGGATGTGGGTGTACCACCTCAAGTGCCCCGCCGATGGGGGTAAGCTGATGGGTGCTGGCCTATACAAGACCGTGCGGAGGGTCTTGGACAGGAGCGGGTGGTATTACATGGCCACAGAGTGCCTTCAGTGCCCCTCCTGCGGCAAGAAGGTGGCGGGCTGGTCGCAGGACATCCTGGAGCAGCTGGACGTTGCTCACCGCGAGCAATTCCCGGCCGTTCTGACCTACAAGTATGTCACTTTTAGTCATTCTGCGTTTACCCAGCGTATTGTCGCTCGTGGTTAACTACGGTTAACTGTCTGTGTTCTCTGTTTCCAGGTTTTCCTGCGACAGGGCGGTGATAGCGATGCTCAAGGAGCGCACCTTGGGCAACGGCGTCTCTCGCCTCCGTGCCTCCCTGGTGGAGCAGCACTCCAGGGACTGGATGCAGCACTCCATCGCCTACCTGTCTGTGCTCCGCAAGCTGAGGGGACCCGGAGCGGCCCAGAAGGACGACGTGTCCCTGCCGACCTTCGGCAAGGTGCCCGGGCTCACCTGGTTTGGTCGGGTGTACGTGCTGGAGGCCGTGACCAGGCTGGACGAGACCAAGGCCAGGGTGACGTCGATCTTCGGCGACATCCTAAAGATGGACTCCACCAAGAAGGTGAGGTTTCTCTCTCCATGTGCCGTCGCCTCGTATGACGTCTGTGTGCCGTCCGTCCGTCCGTGTGTCTAAACGTGTGTTTGTGTCTTGCAGATCGCCAAAAAGCTCGCGGGCGGCGCCGCCGGGTCTGCTGCCTGGATGACCAACGTTGGCAACGAGTACGGGCAGGTGCTCGTGTCCGTTCTCACCTCGGCCGAGGGGGAGGGACTGACCAACATGGCGGCCGGCCTGATGCGGCGGTACCGCGATGCCGGGAAGGCCCCTCCGAGGGTCCTGTATTTGGACCGGGACTGCTGTGCCGCCGTGGGCAATTCTGCCACGCACGGCATGTACCACGAGTGGCAAGAGCTGGTGGTGCGGCTGGACGTGTGGCACCTCATGCGGCGCTTCACGAGGGGCGTCACCACCGACAGCCACCAGCTCTATGGCCTCTTCATGGCCAGGCTGTCCTTCGCCATCTTCGAGTGGGACGGCGAGGACGTGCGGCGCCTGAAGGAGACCAAGCAGTCCTCGGAGGGGAGGGACGCCCAGGTCACGCTGTCCGCCAAGGAGCTGGCTCGCCACTGTCGCCGCCGTACGAGGGGTGCGGCGGAGACGGAGCGGCTCATCCAGGAGGTGCTGGACGCCTTCTGGCATGTGACGGACACCATGGGCGTCCCTTTGATCGACCGCGCCCGCATGGAGGACATCTGGGGCACGCAGCGCCGCCACCTCGACTGCGTCCAGGACCCAGAGGGGTTGGAGCTGTACACCAAGACGGGAGAGATCACCAAGGGTGGTGTGAGGCTCCCCGTCTTCCGGTGCGCTCGCGGCTCCACCTCCCTCGAGTCCTTCCACCTGCACCAGTGCCGCTTCGTTCCGGGTAAATCTATTTCCACCGCGTTGACAAAGTTCTGTTTGTTTGTTTTCCTTTTTCACTAACTCTTCTCCCCCTCGTGTTTTATGTACAGGTACCACCTCGAGTGACGTCCACTATCAGGTGTACCTGCTGGAGGGCCTGGCTCGGTGGAACGAGGACCGCGGCAGGGCGGCAGTCGAGGGAGGGCCGAGAGCGGCGCTGCGGTGCTACAGCGCCCGGCTGCAGCACAGCTTCAACGAGCTGGCCTCTGAGGTCAACGGGGTCCAGCCGGTCGACGACTTCACCCAGCCCAGAGATCAACACACAGCGCCATGACATCATCGCTCTCTGGGAGAGGCTGACGGAGCGGGACAAGGCGCCGGTGACCTTCACCCCCCGCCACCAGGACCGGCTGGCTAAAGGTCGGTTCAAGACCAGCAACCGCCACGCCCACATCCCGGGAGTGGACAGTGTGAAGCGGTAAGCAGTGCATTAACAATTTCCTTCAATCTTTTTTTTTTTAACAGCCCCCTATAATCAGTAACTAACACGCTCTCGCTCTCTCTCTCTCTCTACAGTGTCGTCGTGGGTAAGGGTGCGGGAGCGGCACAGTACCCAAGCCTCAGCAGGGTCGTCGAGGCCATCATGTTGGAGCTGTGCCGCGTCCACAGCAGCGACGCCAAGACCATCGCCGGGGCACGCCTAAACCGCTGGGGTGCCGTCATGAGGGATTACAAATTGATCCAGGACAACGTGGTCAACTGTCCTGCCCTCATGGCGAGCACCCGCATCATGCTGTACGACGTGAACCAGCGGACCCTGTCCATGTGGTAAGTCCATATACTTTGGCTCGCAGAACTGATGTGTGTGTGTGTGTGTGTGTGTGTGTGTGTGTGTGTGTGTGTGTGTGTGTGTGTGTGTGTGTGTGTGTCGTCGTGATTGATATCTTTGTCGTCATAATTAACGCATTGTTTCTATTTCTTGAAAGGCAAAACACCAGGGAAAAAAACAAGATGAGGGACACCCTCTCCCTCGCAGTCCCGGGGCCCAGCGCTCCCCAGACTGCAGCGGAGCCCCGGTCGGCCCCACGGACTCTGCTGCAGCAGCCCCAGCAGCCAGACCAGCCCCTCCAGCACCACCTGCCCGCGGGTGCCTCTGGTCTGGCGGCAACAATCAGAGGGCCGCTGGCCCCGGAGCTCTACGACCTCGTGGTGAAGCAGCAGAGTGCCGCCGCCGCCACCCCCCCGGACCTCAGCCCGCTCTCAGCCGCGGCCACCGCTCCAGCCATTGCCGCTCCGGCCGTCGCCATTGCTGGAGCCATGCCCCGCTCCACTGTCTGGAGGCACAGGGTCCAGGAGGAGAAGGAGCGTCGTGCCCGGGAGCTAGGGGTCTACCTCAAGCCCCTTAAAAAGGTCTCGGGCTTTACCTGCAGCCGCTGTGGCCAGCACAAGACCAGGGAGAACGGCCACAGCCGCTACAAGCGGGAGACCTTTTGCGCCCGGGCCGACGGGGTAACGGTGGAGCAGTGGCGCCGTGATCGGCTGGCCAGAGACCGCGAGGCCCCCCCCCCCGCCGCCACCCTGACATTCTCTTCCCCCCCCCCCCCCAGCAGCAGTGTGGAGCTGGCTGTGTAGAGGGACCACCAGCCATTGTAAATTATGTATATATATATATATATATATAAACAGCCTACCGTTACCGAAAGACTCTGTCGTTTGTGTGGAAGAAAGAAAATGTTTTGCTCAAATCACATCACAAAAAGAAAACACACCTTAAAAGCTGGTTGAAAAAAAGCCATTCTTTATTAAACAATGTATAAATTAACAACACATAAAAGAGGGTTGCTAAAAGTCATTCTTTTTTCCAGATCATGCATGCGCATCCATTAATTTCTGCTACCTTTTTGGCTGTCCGAGTATTTTCCTTAAATCATGTCTTTAACTGCCACACACATACACACACAACACTTCAAACAGCATGATGGACACACACACATCACACACATCTATCATGACAGTAGCAGTGGGAAATAGAACTGAAGCGCAGAGAGCCCCCCTGAGTTCATTTCACACCTCCAACTTGGACTCTTTTGTCTATCAGGATGACTGATCAAGCTAAGACAAAAGATCAGACAGGGCAGCTGGCCTCGGGAAAGTCTCCCGTGTGCAGGTGAAGGTGAAGGTCCACCCCTTTCCCGTACAAGGTTCAAATAGGGCTGCAGGAGATGCCTCTAAACCACACTACGATGGAAGCCACTAACAGCAACCTCGGAGCGCAGCCTGAGCCAGAGGCCGTGGAACCAGAAGGTGTGTATCTAACTTGCTAAATTGGTGTGTGTGTGTGTGTGTGTGCACATCCATCCATTTCATTTGACCTAGACTAAAAGTGTTCTATATTGCCTTGTGTTCAGAGTCCGACAGCGCTGCTGCTGCTCCTCCTCCTCCTCCATCAAAGAGGAAAAGGAAGCACAGGTGGACGCCAAGCAGGGTTACCATTTGCCGCCACAAGTCTCAACTGAGGCAGGACACCAGGGTGTTAAAGGAGCAAAAGGGGAAGCCCCAATGCCAGCCGGGGGACCCCTGCCCCACGTGCGTCCAACCCAGGACCCTGGACACGGGGCACGCGCTCTACAAGAGCAGTGCGTACTGCGAGTTGGAGGCGGGCCCTGGGGGCCTCACCGCTCGTGAGTGGCTCATCAGCCAACAGGCCCCGGAGGACGCCGGGAAGGTGCCCAGGACCACCCTGTGGAACATCGCCCGCAGGAAGGAGGAGCAGGTCGGCGGCTCCTCTTCCCCTCGACGCAAAACACACAAGCTGCGGATCTGCCAGCGGTGCCTCCAGCCGGCGCAGAAGGACTTTGGCCACAGCCGGTTCGATGGGGAGAGTTTCTGCTCCCTCTACGCCGGCAAAGCCGTAGACCTGTGGCTGGCCGAGAGGAGGGACCGCAAGAGGCGAAAGCCAAAGAGGTGAATTGATTGTTTCTGAATGCGTTTCGAAGTAAACTGCTTGCATTTACCTAAAGAACTAAAATTCGATGTTGAAATCCGTTCACCAGGAAGCAGAGGAAGCAGCGGGAGGAGAGGAGGGCGAAGGGCCCGGCGTCAGAGCTTGGAGAGGAACACAGCCCCGGCAGAGTGTGAGGCTGCTCCTCCCCGGGAACCCCCCTCCTGTGTTGTGCTTGTTTTTAATTTAATAAATACGATTGTATTACACACGCTTGTCCCTTCTTTTTACTTTAAGCAACAATTCCACAACAACAATGATAACAAATGTTTTTAGTTGAATAATAAAAAAGCAATACATTAGAAACAGTGTAAAAGCGTCTCGAAATAAAGCCATTCTTTAAGAAAAAATCACATTGAAAATAAAGCCTTTAATAAACACATTGAAAATAAAGCCATTCTTTAATTAACAAGCAATACATTGAAAATAAAGCCGCTCTTTGATAAACAATCAATACATTGAAAATAACGCCATTCTTTAATAAGCAATCACATTGAAAATAAAGCCTTCTTTGATAAACAATTGTGGCAACCCGGTCCCAAACCCCTCAAGCCAGGCGGCCAGAGGGAGAGGCGGTGGATGGCGTATACCGCCGATATCCACCAGCCGGAGCCAAAGAGGCCTCACCGACGGGAGTGACCTCCCCCTCCAGGGACGAGACCGGCCCGGGCGGAGAGACAATTCCCCTGGACACCACCGTGGCTCACGGAGTCACACGTATGAGTTTTGATTTTCCCCTTTATTTAATGAATAAACGCCCTATCGGGCTTTGAACGACTTGGCCTGTGTTGATTTCGCCGTGAGAGACGTTCCACACAATCGATACATTGAAAATAAAGCCGTTCTTTAATAAACAAGCAATACATTGAAAATAAAGCCTCTCTTTGATAAACAAGCGACGTATTGCAATAACGGACACGGGTTGAATCAGACAAACGCTTGTTTACAAAGGCACCGGTCCCTCGACATGGGCGTTTCCACCCGTGTCCCGACCTGACCCTGTGCGTTCCGTTTCGTTCCGTTTCGTTCCGTTCGTTCCGATTTCGGCCTCTGCTTAAAGCCGACGGTGCGTTCCAATTTCGACCCCGAACCGTCGGTTCGACCGGTTGGACCGGACGAATTCTCGGTCCGAGGTGCCCGCGGGGGCCGGGACCGGCCCGGGTTGCGGTGGCCGGAAGGGGGCGCCAAATCGGTGCCGTGATCGCTGCGCCGCGGGCCGGACCCCGATAGTCAAGAACGGTAACCTTCCTATAACGTGGCTGAGGAACGTTCTTCTCTTTATTTATCCGACAGAAAAGAGGAAAAAACCCACCTCACTCGTCGCGTCGATAAAGAACTTCTTTTTTTTTACGACCCAGCAATCAGCGAACGACAACAGAGACACCCAAAGCGTCGGATCGAATCCCCGTGAAATCAACGCTTTTGACTGGCCGTACTCGTCGTAAATGAAGACGAGAACCCTTTGTTATGTTATAATTATTATTACATTACAATATGCAAAATATGACAGACCAAAAGCACTTATTGTGAATTTTATTTTCTTGTCTTGTTACTTATAGACCTGAATTGCATCCTTGTCCAATAGGTGGCGCTCTCGAATAATGTCTGTAGAGTGTGGTGTGGGGAGGGGGGTCTTGACCTTGGTAACCGTTTTGTATTTATTTAGAATGAGATCGTATTTACTTAACGGTTGCTAAGTTATACTTTATGTCCAATAGGGGGCGCTCTCGAATAATGTTTGTAGAGTGTGGTGTGGGGAGGGTGGCCTTGACCTTGGTGACCATTTTGTATTTGTTTAGAATGATATTGTTACGTATTTTAAAATCAAGATTGCAGTACCCAAAAAAGTCCGCTGGGGCTAGAGCTATCCGAGGGTGGTCTCGGAATTCCCACGCCCCGCGGTTTGCCCGAGCTAGGTCCAAAAAAACGTTTTTGAAAAGTGGTAAGTTGCCCTTAACCTAACCCTAACCCATTAACAAACGACTGAAAATGGCCTAAAACGTGCTCCTAGACACTTTCTGTGTGAACTTTTTTGACTCCGCACTTGGTCCGATTTTCACAAAATTGTACATGGGGGGGGGGGGGGGGGGGGGGGGTGGGGGGTCAATGGCAGCTATATGAAGGAAGTTAGCTAGAACTCCAAAACTTCGCAAACCTGTCTAAGGAGCCTAGAGCACCTTCCACACCAAATATCGTTAATACCCCTTTTTCCCTCACCGAGTGGCACAAATTTTTCCCTTGCCGAGTGGCACAAATTTGAACATTTCAAATTCAATTTTCTATACCAAACCAAGCCACCAGGTGGCCAGAACTTGGCACAGACGTAGCCCTGATCCATAGCTACCACCCCATAGGGTTCATATTCCCACGCCCCTCTCCCTGTTCCCATGGCAACGCTTTTAGGTGTTTTCCAATGTTAAAAAAAGTTGCCACTAGGGGCGCCAAATTCCCTCCCTTCTGCTTCATAGTTACCGTACCAAAATGAACCAACGAAGACGGAGGACTACTCTAAGGTAAGTTTTTTGCTTTATTCAAAACTAAACAATGTTAAAATACATGGTACTATGCTGTGTATGAGGTGCAGGTTATTTTGTAATTGTTTCAGCATTTCCTGGGGTTGTGCGGTGTATGGAACATAGGAATTTGCCAATTTAAAAAATATCGCCCACAATAGGGACTAGGGCATGTAGAGGGGCCCCAGGGCTACCACGGGCACTATTCAGAATTCCCACGCTCCGCTGTTCCTTTAAATCGCTTCACTTCACTCAAATTTTTAAAATCAAGATTGCAGTACCCAAAAAAGTCTGCTGGGGCTAGAGCTATCCGAGGGTGGTCTCGGAATTCCCACGCCCCGCTGTTTGCCCGAGCTAGGTCCAAAAAAACGTTTTTGAAAAGTGGTAAGTTGCCCTTAACCTAACCCTAACCCTAACCCATGTTAAATTGGCCTCAAACCCTAACCCTAGCCCTAACCCCAACTGCGACTGTGTGTTTTAATGTGTTGCATGTTTTTACCCCTTCCGTGTGCTTTCTTTTATAATATTTTATTCCCCTGGTGTCTTCTTTTACTCTTTTACTGTTATTTATTTACCCTATTTATTCATTTTATTTATTAAGTTTGATTTATGTCTTATATGTTCCTACCATGGTTTTATATGTGCATGCGGATTATTTTATTTATTAAAGGGACTCCTGCAGTTCACCAATGAATTCTTTCGATACTGCAGCTTGCTCCTTTTTATCTTTATATATATATATACATTTTTTTATGCGCATGTTTCACCATTTGACGACAATATTAGTGTGAATGGACTAGTATGTATGAGTGCGTATTTATTCATATATCTATGTATTTATATATTTATCTTTCCTTTATTTTTATTCTTGCATATTGTTTATATACGAAAGATTGATGGGCAGGATCCTTGAATCCCCCAGTCTTATTATTAGCATGCACCATTTCAACTAGAAGTGTTTTTATCGACCCGTTTGCTGCGCCATTATGGGAGGTCTCTCAGGGCCCCGGCCCCCTGGGCACTCTGGCAGTGACGGCACCCTGCTCCCTCTAATCCCCCTGGGGGTACAAAATAGACTGCTCCGCGCCTCCTCAGACCCCAGCTGCTGGTCCCCCTGCTCTTCCTTCCCTTCCTCTGTTTTTATTTTTATTTTTCACAGAAAAAGAAAAGAGAACACACAAAAAAATGAAAAATGTAAATGAAAAAAAGAAAAATACCAAAAAAAGAAATAACCGAAGAAAATTAAATGAAAGGATTGGGAGATGGTGTGCCAGTGCACCCAGGGTCCATGACCATCAAGAGCCGAATGTCGTTATAAAAACCTAACCCTAACCCCAACTGCGACCACACAGTCCTCCCTAACCATTACCCTATCACCTAACCCTAACCCAAATCGGCTATTAAACCCCATGTTAAACTGGCCTCAAACCTTAACCCTAACCCTAACCACAAAACAATACATCCAGAGTTATAAAGCCGGCAGATAAAGGGTCATCAGTAGTAATACTCAGCAGGGACCAATACATATTCGAGGTCGAACGTCAACTAAATGATCACACTTATTATCGCAAATTAGATAACCCCATCTATTTAGAAACAATTAAACCGGTTACCGAAATCATAGACTCCCTCCTCAGAAGTAAATTCATATATGAAAAACAACGCAAATATCTAATTGGGGAGGACGAACCCAAACCCAGACGTTTTTACGTACTACCCAAAATCCACAAAGATCCTGCAACATGGACAGTACCATTTGAAATCCCCCCTGGCAGACTGATTGTCTCTGACTGCGGCAGCGAAACATACTATACTGCTGAATTCTTAGATTACTTCCTGAATCCCCTCTCTACCAAGCACCCATCCTATATAAAAGATACATACCATTTCGTAGAAACAATTAAATCACTAACAGTACCACCTGAATGCCTTTTATTCTCCATGGACGTCAAGAGTCTCTATACCAACATCCCCATACCTGAAGGCATCCAATGTATAAAAAACACCTTAGAAAAATTCCCAGATCCAACACGACCGGACAGACAAATATTACAATTATTAGATATTAACCTAACCAGAAATGACTTCGTATTTAATAACCAGTTTTACCTACAAATCAAGGGGACAGCTATGGGAAAGAAATTCGCCCCTGCGTATGCTAATATATATATGGCCCAATGGGAGGAGGAGGTTTTCTCCAAATGCCATATTAAACCATTTAAATACTTTCGCTACTTGGACGACATATGGGGTATATGGCCCGGATCTCAAACAGAATTCCTACAATTCATGTCCACCTTAAATTCCCATAACCCATCGATCCAACTCACCCATGAAGTAAATAATACAACAATAGACTTTCTAGATACTACAACCTACAAAGGCCCAGATTTCCATTCAACATCTATCTTAGATATAAAAGTATTCTTTAAAAGGACAGACACACACGCCCTCCTGTTTAAAAGTAGCTTCCACCCGAAGCATACATATGAGGGGTTAGTTAAATCCCAAATATTACGATTCCACAGAATATGCACTAGAGGGAATGACTTTAAAGAAGCCACTCGTGTACTATTCCAGGCCCTTAAGGATAGAGGATATTCTAGATCCT
Source organism: Gadus morhua (assembly GCF_902167405.1). Classification (NCBI taxonomy): domain Eukaryota; kingdom Metazoa; phylum Chordata; class Actinopteri; order Gadiformes; family Gadidae; genus Gadus; species Gadus morhua. The sequence goes on along the minus strand of NC_044050.1, from coordinate 3,369,897 downwards.
TCATGAGAAACTGTTTTAAAACATACCTAAATAGAAAGGTGAGGAACCAGACCAATTCCATCCCACTAATAATAACATATACATCTTACAACACTTAGCAACATGCTAAAAGCTAACTTCAACAACCTCCTGAGCCAACATATACCATTCAAGGATCACAAAATAATCTTGGCATATAGGAGAAACAAGAACTTAAAGGATATCCTGGTTCGAGCCATGTTATCACCCCTTGATAACATGGAGGAACCTAGAGAACCCAACGCACAGTTTGTCAAATTACAATTTGTTAAAAATCAAATAAACCACTCATGGTTTCAAATAACCCAACAATTCACTTCTACTTCATACAACTGTGTTTACCTGATTCACTGTTCCCTTTGTCCCATCCAATTTATAGGGGAGACAGGCATCACATTGGCAACACGCATTAGACAACACAACATAGATATTAAAAACAATAGATACCCGGACTTACCACTAATTCAACACTTTAGAGCCCATGGTTTAAACGCCATGAAAATGGCTGGCCTGCAAGGGAATATTACCTGGACCTTAGACCAGAGGAGAACGAGAGAGGACCATTGGATCCAAAAATTAGAAGCTATACCAATACGCCCACACATACCCAATCTTAACTTAAGACCCCAATAATAACCAACCTTAAAACCTAACCTTAATCTTGACCATAACCCAGTTAACACTAATCCTAATCCCAAAACTACTAAACATAACCAATCCCACATTGAAACATAACCTAAACCTTAACAACAACCAATTATAACCCAACATTAATACTTACCATAAAACCACTTACATTATATACTCCATTTTTCTCCACTATAACCCATACCATTCTATAAACCTAACCATAACCCAGCATCTCTTATACCTAATCCTAACCCTATACGCCTACACATACCCAATCCTAACCCAGACCCTAGCAATAACAAACCTTAAAACCCAATCCTTACCTTAACCATAACCCAGTTTACATTAAGCAACATTGTAAATAGTTGAATGGTTTGATGATGTTTTTTGTTTTTTATTTTCTACAAATAAAGTCCAGTTGGACCCCACTGTATTCCATGATTGTTATTGATATTAGCACTTGTTTAAATAAACAATGTATTCATGTACCACCGGTTTCCAAAACACCAGGGGGCGCCATCATACCACAATTGGCGTCTTTTTATCGACTTACACAGAGAATATATTGTATGGGTATATTAAAATAAATGTAAATACTTACCGGTGTATATTGTTATAATGGACCTTGAAGGACACTTGCCCATATATTATGCCTTTTGTGCTGTTTATTTCTATTCTTGTATTGTATGTTGTAATAATGTGATCTCCTGAGAACACGGGAAGTTGTTCCTCCCGGGAGGTCACACGGAAATAGCTATTACCTATATGTAATGACCTTGTAATGACATTCCTGAAGAAGACCCCATTAGGTTGAAACGTCGTGTCTTTTGTTAAAATATAATAAATATCTTATAAACGGAACACAAGGAATTTAATCATTATTATTATTAGGTAATAGTTTATTTTTATTTAGGACAAGTACAACAATTTTTTTAGATCCTTTTCACCGCTCTAACACGATGAGCGAGTGGACCGAGGTGCGGTACAAGAGACGTCGTGGTCTTTTCCACTCGCCACGAGGTAGGCCCCAATATCCTCGAGCGGAGGAATGGCAATATCCACGGAGTAGAGAAGAATACCAATTATCACCACCGAGAGGCCGACGCCCCGATACACCACCGAGGAACCACCTGCAATATGGAGCCAGACGTACCGACCCACCACCGAGGACCTGGCGTCCACCATCACCACCCAGATATCGACGGCCTTCCCTGGGGTCCAGGGAGAGAGACTACCTATACCCACCCAGGGAGAGACCTACCTACTCACCACCCAGGGTCCGACGTCCCCGCTCACCACGCGGGTTCAGACGTCCCCCTTCACCGTCGAGAGACTACCGTCCCAACCTCAGATCCCGGGGTCGGGACCGCTGGAGGCCCGAGGGCCGGATGGACCGTGCATCCCCCCTCCGTTACCGGAGAGATTACCCTCAGAAAATAACCCTAACCCTAAAAAAGAAAAAAAAAAACTAGCCCTAACCCTAACCCTAATTGGTTTTAAGCTATTTTCTCGGCCAGAAACATAATTCTTGCAGATTCAGGGTCGGACCGAGCCCAGCAAAAAAAACATATAAAAAAATAAAAAAAAATTGATCGGTTTTAAGTTATTTTCTCGGCCTAGGAAGGGGCTAGAAACATAATTCTTGCAGATTCAGGGTCGAACCGAGCCCAGCAAAAAAATAAATAAATAAATAATAATAATAATTTTTTTTGATCGGTTTTAAGTTAGTTTATCGGCCTAGGAAGGGGCTAGAAATATAATTCCTGCAGATTCAGGGTCGGACCGAGCCCAGCAAAAAAAAACATTAAAAAAAGAAAAAAAAAAAACCTAACCCAAACCATTTAACCCAGTGAATGGGTCATGACATGACTTGAGCCAACACAGACTACCAGATAGACTACCAGACAACTTCACCAAACCAAGTAAGTGCAATAACCGAAGTAAGTGCAATAACCGACTCGCCATGCATTGTCAATGGGGGAAATCTATTTGGGGGAAAATGACGTCGGGCTCACAGCAGCCATGGGCGGCGCCATCTTGGAAAAAAATAAATAAAAATTGAATGAATTTTAAAAATTTAAAATTATCCCCCCCAAAAAAAAAAAAAAATTAAAAAAGAAAAAAAAGAAATTACGGGAAAATGACGTCGGGCTCACAGCAGCCATGGGCGGCGCCATCTTGAAAAAAAAAAAAATTGAATGAATTTTAAAAATTTCAAATTATCCCCCCCCCAAAAAAAATAAAAAAAAATAAAATAAAATTCAAAAAATTCAAAAAAGGGTTAGGGTTAGAATGTACCAAAAAAGTGCACCACAGACCACCACCAAACGACTCAAAATGGCCAAAAACGTGCTCCTAGACACTTTGTCAAATTTTCACAAATTTTTCTAAGTATTTTTACATTGGGGTCAACGGCAGCTATGTGAAGGAAGTGAGCTACAACTCCAAAACTTCGCACACATGTAGAAGGAGCCGAGAAAACCTTCCACACCAACCTTCCACACCATTTTTTCGAACTAGCTCGTTTTTTTTTTTCAAAACCCTGTAGCACCCCTTGTTGTAAAATTACAAGGTTACCTTTAACCATCCTAAAAAACAATCTGGCTTTTTTTTTCTTGTTTTTTTACCACATTTACATAGTCATTGGGTCCTATTGTTCAGTCTCACAATGCTATTGGATCGTAGATTTGTTTATAAGTCAGGCCTTCTGGCCATGAACTCACACAACCTCTCAAGGTTTCCTTAGAACAACCTCTATTGGTTTCATTGGACTGGATTCATCAGATGCATGTAAGTAAAATGTCTTTTATGTATTTTTTGGTTGTTATTATAATGTCTAGAGCATGTACATATGTAGTTATTGTGGAATAGATGCATCAAATTTCATTTAGAGCTTATTATACAATTGTTGCAATTATACAACACTGGGTGAATGTGGTAGTCAAAATAGCTGGCTTGTTGAAGTGGGCTCAAACAGGTTGTGTTCCCTCCACTACACCACTGCCTGAAACAGAGTATTTTCTTCATACATGGATAGTATATTTTCTACCCTTGTGTTGTGTTCTGGTCAGATTTGACTGATTTAAAAGTTTTATCTCTAAGAAATGTAGTTAATTTGACCAGCCTGACCTAAAATTCCATGACTTTGTCCATGGAACAATTCAGTTCTGGGGAAAGGAATGTTCCTGAATGTGGGGTGTGGATGTAAGTGGGGGGATGCATGTTTTCCTTTTAGTATGATAATTAGAGCCATTAATCTATTTACATTTACATTTAGGGAATTTAGCAGACGCTTTTGTCCAAAGCGACTTACCGCCTGGAAAACATTTCTACCCTGAGCACTTGGTCCACCACCCTATCTATTCCTTCAGGTTATGTACTACAATATATAAAACATATATACATGTTAATTAATTGATATTTTATTTTCAGAATGCCACCAGCAAGGAGAGAGCCGCGATAAACGGTGCAGGATGTTATTGACCTGGTCCAAAATGGAGAGAGTGAGGTTGAGATTGAAATCAGTGACACAGATGAGAGTGATGACGACTCCGATGAAGATGTCTGTAAAGAAGTGGACAAAGAAAACCAACCACCCATGGTCTGTCCAGATGATAATTACGTCTACCAAACTACCTACCCAACTGTAACCTGGAAGACGAGAAGAGCTTGAAGAAAAAGGGGAGAGGAAGCTATGACGTCAGAGTGGAGGGGAATCACAACATCTGTGCTGTCAAATGGTATGACAGCAGGGCCGTCACACTTGTGTCATCCTTTGCTGGACCTGAACATGTGCAAAAGATTCAACGCTGGGACAAAGCCAATAAAACCTTCATTGAAGTTGAGGGGCCTTGTTGGTGACTACAACAAGTACATGGGAGGTGTGGATTTGTTGGACTCATTTACAGCCAAATATAAGTTCCCCATCAAATCCCGTCGCTGGTACATGTACATCTTCTGGCACACCATCATCCTCGCTGTGGTCAATGCCTGGCTGCTCTACAAGCGGGACTGTAAAGCGCTCAAGGTGTCTAGCAAAGAGACAATGAACAGGAGACAGTTTCAGGCACAGCTAGCATCCTCTCTTATCCTTGTAAACGCAACACTTCAAACTCCAAAGAGAGGACGGCCATCTTCAGGCAAAGGGAGCCCAGCAACACAGACAGTGACATCAGGAAGCCCTCTGAATGCTCAGAAGAGGCCATCCAAGAGATGTGCACACCTCCCATTGGATGTACGCAAGGACCTAGTTGCCCATTTCCCAAGGAAGACAGGGAGACGCTGCAGACAGTGCAATAAAGGATACACCAACACGCAATGCAGAAAGTGTGATGTTCGCCTTTGCTTTTTAGACAACAGGGACTGTTCTTGGGACTTTCACCACCAATGAAAGTCTTCATGACCAATGTCATGAAAAGAAAAAAAGAGGGAAAAAACACGCTTTTTAAGAGTTTTATCTTGTTTGATATTTTTAATAATTTTAATAAATGACTTCATAAAAATATGACTAATGTGTGATTATTATTAATGTTATATACCGTTATGGGGCTAAGTAAGCAATCAACCCTGAAAATGAGCCCTTAGTTGTTCTGAATTGTTCACACAACATGAGTACAAATACAGAAATCCTGCTCCCAACTAAGCCCAATGTTGCAATATTACAACATTTCTCTAAAAACGTACATAAACATTTTTTTTAAGAAAAATCTTTCATTTCTGCATCAAAGGCCTCCTACAACAACATTTTAAAGGTCAAATATATTTTTTCTTAGGTTTTTCTATATTTGGGTCTTACAGGTTCCCTAACCCTAACCCTAACCCCTCCTCCTCATCTTCAATCTAGGGAACAAGAACAGGTAGCACAATTGAACACACCACTCAATATAGATGCCACCAAAGTTTATTTTAAGTTACTCCAGGCTGTTCATCATTCTGAGATTGTTAACAACTCATTAGAAACCAAAGCTTATCCTAAAGGCATGGTTCACAAAATTAACAAGACGACCACTTTTATTAAACCTGGATCAACCAATTTGGCCACCTTTCAGAGAGTTCAACAGAACACAGATGAGTGGATACACAACAACTTTGTGATCCTACGTGACCACTATGATCAGGTTATCTCTCACAATCTTTTAAACTTACCTCCGTTTCAGTTAGAAGCTTATAATCGAGCTCTCAAGTGGGCCCGTGCCAGATATGGTCGCAAACTAACTCCTTCCTCCATCGAGATGTTGCGAGCCATGATCATGACTCCCTCTTCCGGGGCACCATCAACGGCCTCAGCAGGCTTCCAACCCTAAGAGGAAGATTTTCCTCCTCTACCGCCACCAGCTGTTCTTATTGAACAACTCTCAAACTCCCCTCTACCACAGAGATCTCTTAGACATCAGAGAAGTAGTTTGACTAGAAGGAGAGGTAGAATCTTATCACCATCAGAGTCTAATCAGGCACCTAATTCAACTCCCGAATCCCATGTTAACATCTTAATACCTTTGACCTCTCCAAAGGATAACCCGGCCCAGTTGAGCTTATCCAGGAGCCCTGAACCTTTGGTGGGGGATGTGGAGAATTCTACATTCAGAAACTCTCCTCTCCCTCCGTGCTTGAACGACTCTGCCGTCGTTCCTGTACAGAAATTGAAGACAACAAATTCAGAGATTAAACAACCAATCCACAATTCTGTTAACATAGCTGTAGTCAAGACTTTTCATAGTAATGTGGCTATTAACATCCCTGACTCTATTGATTTCGCTACACCCAGCCAGGAACTGACTGTAACCAGGCAGCCTCAACCAACATTCCAAGCAGCTTTTAAAGAACCTGTTGTTATTTCTGCTCCCGCTACAGAGGTTAAAGTTCTCATACACTTACCTGTAAACCCCAGCCATGATACTGTACATTCGTTAACTCCCTCTTGTGCACCTACAGCTGATGAGGTGCAGAACAGCCAGTCAGACTTCAGGGATGAAACCAAGCCTCCCCAGCAGATAGCCAGTGCTAGCACCATCACCCCTCAGAGGAAGGAGAGCGGTGTTAGACAGGACAAGGAGAAGCTAGACTTCCACCTTGAGAACAAAGACCTTACATCTGGTCTCATTGACCCGCCACTCCACACTGTATCTCCTCTTCCTGACTTCTCTACTTCTCGTCCTCTACTGCAACAGATTTCGACAGAGACCACATCCACAAGTGCAAACCCCATGACGAGTGCAGGCAACATAGCCGATAATGGCATAAATAAAGTTGACTCACCTGCTCGATCTGAGGATGTCTTTGCCTTGCCGAGTGGCTCCTCTCTGAACTTTGCAGCACGACGTGAACCCCATAGACATATCAATACAAACAGAAAATTGAAAGATTGGTCAGCTAAAATCATTAAACCCATTGTTATTCTGGGAGATTCCAATTTATCTAGAATTCCTCATTTTGAGGATCCCAAAATCCAAATTGACAGCTTCCCTGGTGCAGGGATTCATCATATGCAGTCCATTTTGAAAGGGCTTAAACCACATAAATTAGTTAAGGAGGTCATTCTTTCGGTGGGCCTCAACAACTGCCTTGGCCTTCTACTTCCGAACACCACTGACAAACAATTGGGACTTTTAGTTACCAGTGCCAAGCGGGCCTTTCCCAATGCCATTATCAGGATCCCTGTCATTAATTTAGAGAAAGAGCAACAACATTTGATTACACTTCTTAATAAGACCATCACTAGCAAGTATAATTTTCTAACTGAAATCAGTCCAATCACCTTTAGAGTAGGGGACAAAGATCCAGTGCATTGGACACCAATGACAGCCAGACGCATCTTCGGCCACTGGACAGACCAGTTAAACATGTGAGAAATGAAACTATTAGTACATCTCCTCATTCGAATGTTATGGTTCTTTGTACATCCTTCAAACTTACCTTAGCTGAGGGAGAAATCCTGGAAAGGGGCCTTAACTTTATCCCCACTCCTACTAAACTGGATAAACTCCAACTTAGACGTGATTTACATAGGAAATTGAAAATTTTTGATCATTTTGCTTATGATTCTGATTATCTTCACTTACCTTTTCAGAAGCCTTCGACCTGGGAACCTGATCTTAACCAAGTCTCTCCCTTTATTCAAGACTTAATCAGTCAGGATGTAACCAATTTCACCTCCTTCAGAGCCCCCCCGGTTCATGCTGTTGCTCACAGCAACAGACCTAGGAGCAACATCACTGGGGTCCAAAGACAGGCTCTTAAGGCCCTTAAAAGTATTGACAATGTCATCATTAAGCCGGCCGATAAGGGAGGACAAATTGTTTTACAAGATAGGGTCAACTATTTACTAGAGGCCCACAGACAATTGGAAAACTCTAACTATTATCAGCCACTTCCAGGTCTTATGCAGTCTGAAACACAAGAAATCATTAAACCTATTATTGATAATCTATATCACAAGAAATTCATTAATCTTAAACAACTCACTTACCTGTATGGTCCGGATAGCCCACGTCCACGCCTTTTTTATCTTCTTCCTAAAATCCATAAACCACCCCAATCTTGGACGGTGCCATTTTCCGTTCCTGCGGGGAGACCCATCATTAGCGACTGTGGCTCAGAATCGTATCGTATAGCGGAGTATATTGATTACTATTTAAATCCATTCGCACATATGCATTCTAGCTACGTCAAAGATACATATGATTTTGTCCACAAGTTACGCACTCTTAGGGTTCCTGCGCAGTCTTTCCTTTTTTCTATTGATGTAGATTCGCTATATACCAGACATGGGGGACTCGAGTCACATGACTTGACTCGAGTCAGACTCGAGTCGCAAATTTGAGGACTTGAGACTTGCTTGACAAACACTGATAAAAGACTCGACTTGACTTTGACTTGGTCTTCATGACTTGAGACTTGACTTAGACTTGAGACAGATGACTCGAAATGACTTTTCTAAAGTTAGATTATAGGTTGGATATGTGATTTGCGATACGCCAGCAGATTTTGAAAAGACGCAACTCAAATGGTCCTACCCCCTCCTTCAACGCTGACTCTGACTCCACCCATTCCAAGTACATGGACGCGCAATCACACAAGAGCGCGAACACAGATGCGCGAGAGTGGGCCAGGGCAGGCTAGCTAGGTTGGAGTTTAGGGTTGTATTCTAGCGCTAGGTCCAAATGTGGATTAGCTAGTAAACTAGCTCCAGTAGCTACCGCAGGGTAACAACAAACAGAAGCTTGCTCTGGGTCACGAGCTTTGAGTACGTGCACGTGCACGAAGAGGTCACGCGCGGGGGGAGGGGGAGTGCAGTACTACCGTTTGATTGACGTACTTACTGTCCAATGCCACTCAGTGTTTCTGAAAATCATTGGCAGGAGTTTTTCGAGCCCTGCCCGTTCCACAGATGATTAGCTTGTTTAATTTTCATGTCAGTAGGCTACTTCTAACTCAGTGGTTTTAAGTGTCTTTTTGTTCAAGGTGGAGGTACGAGTTATAGCAGTCCCTGCATCAAGTGCACCTGTTGAACGTGTGTTCAGCCATGGTGGGGTGATAATGGGACCGCATCATTCAGAACTCAGTGAAGTACTGTCAAATTATTTTTTTTGCATATGCAATGCATTGTAAGTCGATGTATGTTGCCAGGCAGCAAGATTGCTACCAGCTTTCAGGCTTGTGTATTACTATTTCCCCTTCCTACAGTATGGGAGATTGAGTGATTGACTTGAACTGTTGTCGTATACAGCTACCTAGAGGTTATATTTGATTCTGTTCATAGGTTGGAGGTAATGATCATAAAAAACATTTTCAAACTATGCAAATAATGGTTTTGGAATGTTTTGAATAGTTTAAGTTATTGTTATTGTTAAGACATTGTTATTGTTAATGTTGAAATAAAACTCAACTTATGAACCACTCTCTTTACCGATTTTTAAATGTGGAAACTGGGTTAGATCATCAGATTTTTGTATGACTTGACTTGTGACTTGCTTGACCTGAGCAATGACTTGACTTGTGACTTGCTTGATTCTCACCACAGTGACTTGGGACTTGCTTGAGACTTGAAGGTTATGACTTGTGACTTGCACATGAATGACTTACCCCCACCTCTGCTATATACCAACATTGAAACCGAACGCGGTTTGCTAGCGGTTCAAAAGACTTTTCAGAAGTCCCCTAACAAACACAGACCAGATGCAGAAATTCTAGAATTATTAAAAATCACATTGACTAGAAATGATTTTCAATTTGCAGACAAAGCTTACTTGCAGATCTGTGGATGTGCCATGGGAAGAAAATACTCTCCAGCATATGCCGATATATATATGGCCGAGTGGGAGGAGTCAGCTTTCCAAAAATGCAACCTGTTGCCGCTGCTCTATCTCCGCTACCTTGACGACATATTTGGCATATGGTCTGGTACTCAAAGTGATTTTGAAATCTTTTTGGCTACTTTAAATCAACATCATCCTAAAATTAAACTAAAATGCAATTTACAATTAGAAAGGGTCGAGTTTTTGGACACAGGTATTTTTTGTCCCTATTCCCCATAGTTCTGATAAAAAACTAGCCACTAAAGTTTTTTTCAAAGAAACAGACCGCCATGCGCTTCTGCACAAAAGTAGTTATCATCCAGCACACACTTTTCGCGGCCTCATTAAATCACAATTATTCGTTTCCATCGTATTTGCTCTTACCCCGACGACGTGGAGGAAGACACCAACATCCTTTTTTCAGCTCTCAAACACAGAGATTATGCCAGACGATTCCTAAGAGAAATTAAAAGCGAAGTCAATTCTGGTTTTCACAATGTACAGCCACTTACCAAAACTGATCCTCATCAACGATTACTCCCCCACTTGTCCAGACTTTTTTTCGTCCCCTTGGTCTTCTCCAAAAAAAGTTTAGACTTAGCTTCCAACAAGTCCAGCAGCAGATCCAGCCCCTTCAAAATTACAAGCTTATTATGGCTTACAGAAAAAATTCTAACTTGAGGGATAGCCTGGTTCACACTGCCTTAGACAAAAAGAGGTCAGGTGACGATCCGTGGCTGCTCAATCGTACCCCTTTTATTTTTAATGGTTTTTCAGGTAGAGGTCACCCTATCAGGGAAATCATCACATCACAGGTCAAAAATGTTATATTGTATAATATTGTAAGCTTGTTTATGTGGGGGAGACAGGCAGAGTCTTAAAAGTGCGCATTATGGAACATGTCAACCATATCAAAAAAGGTAAAACCTATACTACCCTCTATGCGCACTTCCAGCTGCATGGCATTCAGCATCTCAAATACACCGGGGTGGAACATAATCCACTCTGGTCTAAAAATCAGAGAATCAGACGTGAGGGACAAATCATTGTTAACTTATCCTCCATTGTCCCCGAAGGTCTAAATGAAAAGACCTAATCGGTCACAGGGTAAAGAAAAACGTAACATGGTTATACAGGGTTATTAAATAATAAATTGTTTCCAACTTATTTTATTCTTCCACCCAGGGATCCTTAGGCTTTAAAACGAGTGTTTCCTTACCTGAATGCCTCAATGTCGACACCTACTGGATTGCAAAAATTCCAGGTTTAGGAATAAACTAACAAACAACTATGAATATTAAATATTTCACATGACACACTTAATTCTCTTTACTTACCTCATTTTCTCATAGGAATATAGACCTAGTCTAATTATTAATATATATTCTCCATCACCGGTCTCCTACGATCCTGATATTTGAAATCTTCTTCTAATATATAATATATGACTTCTCTAGGCTTGTTATTATTCTTTATTGGGCATCTATTTATTTATTTATTTTCAACCCATGAAACAATATCTGGTCTTTTTCCCTCCTTTTTCCTGAATGTTTGTGTGTATATTTATATTTTTATATTTCTATATTTCTATATTTATTTTCAGGGAATCAGATCTTTTTTGCCACTTTATGAATTTTGTTGTGTTGACATTATTATTGACATGTTTAATAGTATTATTGTTGTCTTGGGTTGATAACATTACATTATATTTATGTCTATAAACCCTCTATGGATACCTTAACATAGCCTTCTTGGATCTTATATTATATATAATTTTTACCCCCTATCTTTATCCTCATACTAAACCTAACCTTACAGGGCACCTTGCCTAAACCTAACCGGTCTCCCTGGGCCTTAATAACCTTATATATAATGTACCCTGCTCTGATTAACTCTCTTCCATTCTTCTCACAATTGAGATTTATATTCACTCTGCCTGTCTCGACCTTATGACCTCTTCCTGTATCCATCTTGTGATGTTCAAGTGACTTGTTTGTTATTATCATTGGTATTTCCTTCTCTATGGTCTTATTATTAATTGTCTTCATTTGCTCTTATTTTTTACCAGTATCTCTATTTTATTATGTCCTCATCTTATTTTAGCATCAGACTATATGTTACTAAAACATATTACTAGTTCATATTATCCAAGGTTGGTGACAGCCTGTGCCTGAGCCTGCTACTTCAAAAAATGTTTTGATTTAGCATTTACCCTCCCCTAACCCTAACCCTAACCCTAAATGAAAATCTATTCCAACTTTACACCAACTGAACAAACAAAGGAAAAATCTATCCTCTCTTAAGACCAACCGAGTAACACTAAATGTAAATCTATTCCATCTTAATACCAACCGAACAAACCTTATAAAAAGAAAGAAGTTCTTGATGAGTTATAGGACATTCCCGGGAGTTGATCGACCTCGGGAGGGCCTCCCTCGGGTGAGAGTGTCTTGTGATAACGGCCGAAACACTCGATGATCCTGAGGACCACAACTGATGACATGTCCTGCAATTCTTGAAGGGATTCTTCAAAATAATATAAACAAAAACTTTAAAACAAAAACAAAAAATAAAATCTGCCGCACAAAAAAACATTGAATAAATTCCGATATTAAATAACCAAACTACAATACGAATAACGCATCAACCTGAAAAAAATAAAATCTGCCGCACAAAAAAACATTGAAAAAATTCCAATATTAAATAACCAAACTACAATACGAATAACGCAACCTGAAAAAAATAAAATCTGCCGCACAAAAAAACATTGAATAAATTCCAATATTAAATAACCAAACTACAATACGAATAACGCATCAACCTGGAAAAATCCAAACTGGAAAAACGAAAATTCATTCCAAAGAACGGGTCAAAGTACATGAGGACATTAAGACCAGGAATAACAAGCGCCGGCCAGTGCCTTGCCTTGGATCTCTATCCTAACTGCGAAGTCGTCGGACGACGTGGGGAGATCCATGAGATGTTTCAATATACCTAACCCTAACCCTAACCCGTGAGGTCGATTATAGCTGTTTTCCCATGTTAAAAAAAGTTGCCACTAGGGGCGCCAAATTTCTAGGGGATGAAGAGGGGCCCAAGGGAAGCATCTGGGACTATTCCGAATTCCCATGCACCGCTCTAAAATAAAAACGCTTCACTTTGAAGTTTTAAAATTGAAATTGCAGTACCCAAAAAAAACGCCAGGGGCGCCACATTTTTTGAGCAAGTCCGCTGGGCCTAGACCTATCCGAGGGTGGTCGCCGAATTCCCATGCACCGCTCAGTTCTCGAACTAGCTAAAAAAAACGTTTTTCAAAAGTGGTAAGATGCTCTTAACCTAACCCTAACCCTAACCCTTTCGGTCACACACCCTTCTTATGTAAAAGATACATACCATTTCATTAACTTAATCAAAACATTGACTGTACCATCTAACTGTTTGCTTTTTTCTATGGATGTGAAAAGCCTTTACACAAATATTCCTACTGTGGCTGGTATTCAATGTGTTCAAAAACTATTCGACAAACATCCTGACCCTAAGAGGCCTGACAGACAACTATTGCAATTATTAGATATCAACCTGACTAGGAATGACTTTGTTTTCAATGGCCAATTCTATTTACAAATTAAGGGAACAGCCATGGGCAAAAAATTCGCACCGGCCTACGCTAACATCTTTATGGCCAACTGGGAAGAGGAGGTTCTTCCTAGATGTCACCTGAGGCCCATCCATTACCTTCGGTACCTGGATGACATCTGGGGTATCTGGCCGGATTCTGAAATGGAATTTAAACAATTTATGTCCACACTAAATGCACACGACCCATCTATTCAGCTTACGTATGAGCTTAGTGACTCCTCAATTGACTTCCTGGATACTACCGTTTACAAGGGTCCTGACTTTGACTTAACCTGTGTTTTTGATACTAAAGTGTTTTTTAAGAAAACTGATACCCATGCCCTACTTTATAAAAGTAGTTTTCACCCACAACACACGTTTAGAGGACTAGTTAAATCACAATAACTACGCTTCAACAGAATCTGTACTAGAGATTATGAATTTTATGAGGCAGTACGCATACTTTTCCGGGCCCTTAAGGACAGGGGATATTCTAGGTCCTTCCTCAGAGGCTGCCTTAAGACGTTCCTGGATAAAAGGGAGAGGGTTCAGGCCAGTCTCATTCCCCTCGTTGTGACTTATTCCTCTATGAGTTCTGCCTTGGGTTCTAAACTTAGATCCAACTTTGTTAGTGTACTCAACCAACAGGTACCTTTTGATGGGTTCAAAGTTATTTTAGCCCACAGGAGGAATAAAAATCTGAGGGATATCCTTGTCCGTGCCAGCTTGCCCTCCTTGGATGACAGTGAAACTCCTGCAGAGCAAAGCACACAATTTGTTAAATTGAGATTCGTTAAGAATCACGGGAATAACACTCTTCACTCTCGGGTCAAACAACTGCGTTTACCTTGTTGGTTGCTCTTGCTGTCACACGCAATTTGTGGGAGAGACAGGCATTACCTTATCGGCACGCATTAGGCAGCACAACCTAGACATCACAAACAGAAAAGATTTTTACTCACCTTTGGTGCAACACTTCTTGTTGCATGGTTTGGACTCCATGAGAGTTGCGGGCCTTCAACGCAACTTCACCTGGACTCTGCAACAACGACGTAAGCGGGAACGATATTGGATCCTTACCTTGGACGCCATACCCATACGCCCAGTTGAATACCAGAATCCTTACCGTATTGACCCCAACAACGGTCCGGCCCAAACCATAACCTGACCTCTAGACCTAACCTCAACCTTAGCTCAACCCTAACCATAACCAGACCTACCTATGCCTAACCATAACCTGACCCACTTAGATATAGCCCTTACCGCGGCTCAATCCTGACCATAACCTTACCCACCTATGCCTAACCTTAACCGGACCCACCTAGGCCTAACCTTAACCGCAGCCCTAACATTATTTTCAAAAAAAATGTTTTAGGTATAGTTCACCTTTAACTTTTTCTGCCGTTAGGCTAACGTCATCGGTGTTCTTGTAAAAGGCATATTTATATTTTCAACATTATTTTATTTCGATATTTTGCTCTTGGTTGGGAAGTATTTTTATTTTTCTATGATGTTTTAACAGTAATTGATATGTTTTGATCGAAAGAAGTAGGAATGGGACCCGGAGGCTGACGGACATTTCCTCCCGCGGACATGTACAGCTGTTTGTTTGATTGTCTATTTTTATTGCAAACATGTCTATGTTTATTCCATTACCTAGTTTATTTTGACGTTATATACTGTTTTAAATGTGTTTCGGACTGCTTACATTCATATTGATATGATTGGATTATTTGAATTGCAACGGATGGGACCCGGAAGCCGTCAAACACTCCTTCCTGTTGACTTTCCTGGAACTGTCTTTATTGTACATATTAAAGTCTTGTTGCATATTTTTATTTTTGTTTAGCATATCACGATGATTAATATTGTATCACGATTACTGTATATATATTTGTATAACTGTATGGGCCTTTCTGTCCACGGACTACGGAGACGGGACCCGGAAGCCGTCATACGCCTTATCCCATTGGCTGAATTTGTACTGTGTTTACTGAATATGTCACTATGTTAAAGGCCCACTATGCAACTTCGGGCATTTCTTGGCTGTTTTCTTGGTTTTGGCACGCACATTTCTCTACACAGCGCCCCCTACAGCTTCGTAGTAGATATTTCACAACACTGTCGTAACAACTCGTTGACGACCCTTCCCCATGCACTTCTACGCGAGCCATGTGCATTTGTTTTCAAAGAAGCCGGCGAATGCGTGGAGCCATGTCCGAAGTAGATGTTCATAAAGTGTAGGCAAGGTTATACATTTTTAAAATGGTGTATTTGTATTGCAATAAACATAAATCCATCCTTTTTTATAGTTGACGGGGAGAATTTATATCCTAGATTATAATTGTTATATCTTAGGTTGAACAGAACAATCAGTGTAAGAGGTTTGGCCAACATAATAATCTAAATAAACAAGAACCTGGATTCGGGGATTCAGTCTGTATCTGGGGGACGAGACGGCAAAACACCCATGGAAACAAAGGTGTTTATATGGTTGCAACCAAGCAAGCTAGAAACATACAGGGCTCACAACAAAACGGTCGAGAAAACAATTTTCACAGGACTCACGACAAAATGGTTGAGCAAACACATTTGTACAGAGACTATCAACATCAAGAATACCACGAAGACAAAGTTCACTCAAGGGTACTTTCAATTTCAAAAGCAACACGGCCGAGTCGGCGTCTGATTTGCAGTCTTCATTTTCTTTCAGTTCACGCTATTCCTGAAAAGCTTGCCCAACGTTTACTCGTGTCTGGCCTCTCTGTCGGTCAGTCTCCCTTTTCTCTTCTTCTGTTCCTCCGACATTGGGTTTCTTTTTAGTCGGCTGATCTATGATGAATATAACAATCCCATAGTTACTGGTGTTTATATCGAGCCGGTTCCGTGTTTGGGGGTCTGTGCCGTAAAGCACCAACGTCCGGAGTTCAGAACTTTCAACGCTCCAACGCGTGACGCTTAGCCACGATAGCCAATCAGCGTGGAGCTTGACCCGACGTCACTGACAGAGTAGTGACCATGGTAGTGACCCTTGCACAGAAGCATACGGCCGACATCTTTCTTTATTCTGGGTGGAAATAGTAACATAGTTACGCCATTAAATGAGTTTATGGAAACATTTTTAGCGAGAAATGTGCATTTTACTTTCATAATGTTCGCTCGGTGAATGTGAAGGATGTTTTGTTTGATTGTTATGACGAAGAGTGAACGCTCCGTTCACTTGCATGGACAGAGTCTCTGGTTGCTAAGCAACCTCAACGTCTTGGCGGACTATTTCTCTGCTGATCAACACTACGAATGCTGGAAACACACCAGATGTGAAGTTATTTAACCCGATTATCGTTATTTATGAGTCCTTAGCCCAAGTGAAGGAGTTCAATTACCTCGGGGTCTTGTTCGCGAGTGAGGGTACTA
Source organism: Gadus morhua (assembly GCF_902167405.1). NCBI lineage: Eukaryota > Metazoa > Chordata > Actinopteri > Gadiformes > Gadidae > Gadus > Gadus morhua. The sequence goes on along the minus strand of NC_044050.1, from coordinate 3,352,924 downwards.
TGGAGCGTGAGATTGGCCGGAGAATCGGAGCAGCGGGGGCGGTATTGCGTTCGCTTTACCGCACCGTTGTTACGAAAAGAGAGCTGAGCCGCAAGGCAAAGCTCTCGATCTACCGGTCGATCTTCGTTCCTATCCTCACCTATGGTCATGAGGGTTGGGTGATGGCTGAAAGGACGAGATCGCGGGTACAAGCGGCCGAGATGAGTTTTCTCAGAAGGGTGGCTGGCGTCTCGGGATATGGTGAGAAGCTCAGTCATCCGTGAGGAACTTGGATTAGAGCCGCTGCTCCTTTACTTAGAAAGGAGTCAGCTGAGGTGGTTCGGGCATCTGGCAAGGATGCCCACTGGGCGCCTCCATTGGGAGGTGTTTCAGGCACGTCCAGTGGGGAGGAGACCTCGGGGAAGACCCAGGACTAGGTGGACACCTCGGGGAAGACCCTGGACTAGGTGGATAGATTATATCTCAACACTGGCCTGGGAATGCCTCGGGATCCCCCCGTCAGAGCTGGTCAATGTGGCCCGGGAAAGGGAAGTCTGGAGCCCCCTGCTTGAGCTGCTCCCCCCGCGACCCGACCCCGGATAAACGGATGACGATGAGATGAGATCGTTATTTATATCCGAGATTATTTAATCTAACCCGATCTAAACTCTATCATGCACCCAAACACGGCGGCGTTTGGGTTCCCTACCTCGGACTCTAGCTCAGCCACAGGCGCGTTGGGCGCGTTGAACCATTTTTGTGACACACAATGATCAAGCGTCAGGTTAGGCGCGTTACTCGCGTTATCCAACGCGAGTAACGCGGTTGGTGTGGCCGTACCATTAGTCGATTGATCCATGATGAATGCAACAATTGCCTCGCAACTGGCTGTTTATATCTAGCCGGTGCCATGTTTGGGTGTGTGTCTGTGCCGTAAAGCATTTTCGAAACTACAATCCGACTACATTTTTGAGGATACTTACGTTGCGTCACATCCGGATTGTGTCGGTCCGAACAGAGCAAGTTGCATATGCGCTTTTTCACTGGAGAGGCGACATGGGTAAATGACACACCCACCAATCGACCCAGAAATGGATGCAGAACCATCAGCATAACTCTCAACCTGCATACTTAATGTAATTTTGGCTAAAAAAGTTGCATAGTGGGCCTTTAAATATTTGAACCTGATGAAGACCACGACAGGTCGAAACGTCGTTCTTGTTACAAATAAACCATCTTCTGAATTCCACTATCGAATCTTATTTACATATTCAGTACACGTGAGTAGCAGTCTTTTTTTAGTTTTTTTAGTGTTTTTCAGAGTTTTTGGATAGCTTTGTACTATTAGATTAGATCCGAATATGAGTGAGTGGACTGAGGTCTGTTATGGAAGACGTCGCCGTGATGCCTGATCGCCACAGACCCACCGGATTATATTCCAATCTCCCGATTATGGACAACGTGGCTCTCCACCCAGAGGCCGTCGTCCTCCACCATCCACGGGTAGGCGACCACACTCACCTTACCGACGTAGACTATCACCGCAAGTGAGTCGACGATTCTATTCGCCACGGAATGGCCAGCGCCTACCGCGACCACCCACGGGCCCAATGCGATACTCACCTGATAGACACCCACCACCACCACCACGCGCGGGGGGGGGTATTAGACAGTACTCACCACCCCGAGACGGACGTCGTGGTCCTCCACGGAGGGCCGGACGTCCCCGCGCACCACCGGGTTCCAGGCGTTCACCATCGCCACCGAGGCCCCGACATCATCCCCGTAGACCTGATGAGGATAGATCCTGGGATCAGGACCGCTGGAGGTTTGAGGGCCGGATGGACCGTGCACCTCCCCTGCGTTATCGTGGGGATTTCCATAACCTAGCTCAAAAAAAACGTTTTTCAAAAGTGGTAGATGGCTCTTAACCTAACCCTAACCCGACTCGATATCTCGGCGGGTGAAGGTCGCACGGACTCGGGCTTGGCACCGTTGGAAAGCTGCTCCTCCCTTTGGGGGGGTGCATCTGCCTCCCGTTTCTCTAGCACCTTCCTGTCAAAAGATATTCACCGAAAACTGCTGTCCTGCTGTGCAAAAATGCTACAGACAGCAGCATATGTGATGCCCGACTCGATATCTCGGCGGGTGAAGGTCGCACGGACTCGGGCTTGGCACCGTTGGAAAGCTGCTCCTCCCTTTGGGGGGGGGGGGGGGGGGGGGGGGGGGGGGGGGGTGCATCTGCCTCCCGTTTCTCTAGCACCTTCCTGTCAAAAGATATTCACCGAAAACGGCCTGCACCGGGGTGCACTTCGGTTAAAACCCCCTATCCTAACCCTAACCCTAACCCGTTTTTACATGAGGTGGGCTATACCTGAAGTAAAGTCAGTGTTGCCAGATCTGCGTGTCAAAGGTGACCAAAGCTCAACTCTTTGCGTTGGCGCGGACCTGGCAACCTCGCGGCTTCTCCTGCGCCTATATAACAGGGACTTTGACGCGTAAGCTTTCTTTTGCAGTTTGAGCAGGTGGAAGACACACATTCAGTTGCTTGATCAGAACATCCCAGTTCCAGAACATTCCATTTCCCGACAATTCCATGTCAGTGCTGTAGCAGTTATATGTTTATATGTTTTTTGTATGCGTCTGTGTTTTGGCAAAATGTTTGATTGTTTTTCTTGGATTTAGATTGGAATCGGCGGTGGCTTCTTGGCCCCCTGCGTAGAGAGTATTTCATTTCTTTGACTGTGTCTGCGTGCATCCGGGGTGTGTGTGCGTTTTTTTTTGTGTTTTCCCCGGTTGGGATGGAGGTCAATATTGAACATACATGCGCTTATACTGTCTTCTGCGTAGTTTTTTGCATGCATGCGTTGAGACGGATGTAGAACAAAACATCCACGTGCTTGTGACTGCATATATACTTCGAGGAACAAGGAAGGGAAAGATCTTCTGAAAATGACTGATATGTTGTATTAATATGAACAATGGTGAGGATGATGATGATGAAGAATAATGTTCGACCATCACTGTGTTGGACAGTGATGATTCAGTGACTTGTAGTGAGAGTCCCCCAAGCACCTGCAGAGAGACTGAGCCTTAACATTCCTGAGCTACATGATTATAGGATGACGGGAATAAAGAGCATTTAAGTTATAGTTTGTACAATGTGAAAGCTCTTCATATGCTTATATCTGATTAATGTATTCATTATCTATCCATATCTCTCCTCTGTTTTGGAAGGGAGCGCCCAGACAGGAGACTCGTCTATTGCCTCCGGTGCAAAAGGGGGTCCGTTGCACTGTCCGTCCACCTGAGGAGGGTCTGCATGAAGGACAACACGACGGAAGAACGCGATGCAGAATTACTGCGTGCCAAAGAGTCCCAGAGAGTGTGGGCCGGGGTTGGTAGACGCTGGAAATACCAGGAACTCGCCGCCATGGTTCCGGACGAGCCGTCTCGCCGCTCACTGGTCGACCACCTAGAAAACAGAGGATTCTTTGTTGTCGGTGAACCGTTGCGCCCAGCGCATTGTGCAGTGCCCAGGTTGGTTGCGCTCAGGATTTGATTAGCATTTGAGGGGACTCTTCTTTTTTCATGTCTCAAGTGTACATTGCTTTTATGAATCTGTGATGCATGTCAGCTCTCAGGAGACGGGGAACAGGCCTGAGCACCAGCGTCTGCTGGAGATGGCAGAGGGTCGGACGGAGGAAGCTTGCCATAGGCTCCTAACGGGAGAGCGCTTGCCGCCTCAGCAGATGACGTTGTATCGCTACTTTTGTATGGCCACCCTGACGATCACGCACCGTGTACCGGAAGAGACGGTGGTGGACTTCAAGGTAACTCATTCCAATGTTCCCTCCAGCCGATTTCTGTTTCCCTCCAACTTTGACTCTGCTCGGTTCGAGTTGTTTGTATCCTCGCCTACAATAATAGTCCCCCTGTAACAGGTGACTGAGTGGAATGACAGGCAGGTGAGCGCCGGTGTCGGGGCGACTATCTACTTCGGAGACGGTGCCGTCAGAGCGGTTATCAGCGTGGACGAGGAGAGGGTGAGCGGAGCATGTCTTCCTTTTGTTTTCATGTTTTTTGTTTTGTTCACATTCAAGTGAAGAAAGCGTTTCCACGGACGGGATCTCACAGCTTGGCCTTTCGTTTCCCACCGACAGTGGTTAGGTGCCTACTTCACGGTCATCAGGCCGCTCTACCTGTCGTGGCAAGGGGAAGCGGCGGACAACAGGGGCTGCTTCTTCCTGGGGACCACAGGACATCCCGTGGCCAATCCCAGGTCCGATTTGTGCCGTCTCTGGAGCCAGTGAGTGTACTCTTTTATTACTTAAACAGGGGTGTGGCAATCGCCCTCACTAAACGACCAGAACTAGCAGGTTGCTTGTGTAACTTGCAGCTGGTAATTTTTAGTGCTAGTACTGTTAGTTGGTTTGTGTTCTTCACGCCAGACGAGGCATATTGCAAACCGCTGAATATATGCTCTGACTTAAACAGACATTTTTCTCGGTCTCTGTTTTTCTCTTCCCCCTCTCCTCCACGACACAGCTGTCGGAAGATCTGCGAGGCAGCGGGCCCGAATCCGCCGCCCCTTACGGCAAAGGGCCACTGGGACGTCTTCCCGGGACACAAGGTAAAGGAATAAAAGCGCTTTGGATAAAAGCGTCTGTTAAATTCCCTAAACGTAAGCCTCGTGCGTTGCGGCGCCGACTCAAACGCGTCCGACATCAAAGCCGCCCGATTGACACGTGTGCTTTTCTCTTCCTGCAGTTCTGTGTCGGGGAAGGGGTCGCGTGACGACAAATGGGACGCTTTCCTCAGTGAATTCCCCGTGACGATGGGTGACCTCGCGCCCTCCGAAGAGGACCTTGAAGGTGCCGGGTTTGGCGATGAACGGACGCCCTACTTCAAATGGAGGCGCATCCAGTTGGAACAGCGTGTGCTACACGTCTCCGGTAGGCACCGGCTTTGTCTTTGTCAAACAGATACTGTATGCCGTCTGTGAAGAGCTGCCTAGTGTCTCACTATGACTGCATCTCCTTTCCCCATAGCCTGTGTGTCTCACCGACTCGCATACACAACGCCTCACTCGCTCAATCTGTCGCTCACTCCCAGTCTCACTAACTCACTGCCTCACTAACTCGCTCCCTCTGTTCTTACCAGCTTCTGCTGGCAGGCAGCGACCGACGGAGGCCAAGGTGGCAGCCGTTGTAGCCAAGGAGAAATGGAAAACCAATGTCCCCTCTCTCCCGGATGTGCTCAAGGCGTGGGTCTCCCCTTTGAAGGCAGCCATTGAGGACGACGAAGGCGTCCTCAAGTCAGTGGTGGAGCAACGGTGGAAGGGGATAGATTTCAAGGACTTTGGAGAACACAAGGGCAGAGGTGAGGGAAGACGGGAAAGCACAGTGCAAACTTTACTGTGATGACTTTGCCTTGGCAGCAAAATAACGGCTGTTTACGTGTTTGTGTTTCTCTCTCGCCCTTCTGTGCAGGCGTCATTGCCACCGTGCCGTTCTCCAAGGGGGACGTGATATGCGACTATCTCTGAATCCGAGGGGAAGAAGCTGATGGATGCAATGCAGGAGGGAGTGATGTGCTACCTCTTTTTCGTCAGGGGCAGGCTAGGCACCAAGCTGTGCGTCGACTCCCAGAACTTCCCCTGCGAGTGCCACCCTGGAAAGGACGCCTTTGGGAGGCGCATGAACCACTCGGGCAAGGCGGCCAACGTGAAGCCTGTGGTGTTCCAGTTGAACTTTCCAGACGGAGCAAAAGACACTGTCCTGTTCTTGGCCCAGAGAGACATAGATGTCAACGAAGAGCTCGGTTTGGACTATGGTGTGAGACGGAGGTCTTTCGGAGATGAGGGCATGGACCTGGCATGTCTGGATGACTGAAACGATTCTCTTTGGTTCATTGTGTTCTTCTTCTTGTTGTTTGGTGTCATGTTTTTAATAAATGTTTTTGCTACAAAGGACAACGCCTTGAATAGATTGACTTTATTAATCCCCGAAGGATGTGAAATAATTCAAGTCTTCATGTTAACATTACATTGACATAGAGTGGGTGCCAGAAAAAAGGGAAAAAAAACAACAGCGCTCGTTTAAGGGCTTAAATTCCGTAATGATATATGGGACGATTGCAATCACCAGACATGAGGATGAACAAATGTATTGCCACATAAGCAGCTACAAGAAAAAACAAACACATTAATAAATGAAGGAGTGAATGAATAAACAAATGTTTAAGATGGAGACCAAAGGGGGCCACTCTGCCCTTTTCTGGAATAGTTTGGACATGCCTACAGAATAAAAAACAAACGCCATGTCCACGATGAAACACCAAAGAACTTTACTTCTGCTAACAATAGTCTTTGGGTTCCATTGATTGAATTTCCATTTGATTTGAGGTCAAAATGGCTGCTCTTTGATGGTTTGAGTGTCAGACTAATGGTTGTTACTTCATGAGGTGGGTGCAGTGGTTTGTCTCGTCCACTTGATGGAGGTAAGTGACCACGGATCAAAACAGTTTATGCCTTAAAGTCTAGGGCCCACTGCTAAAGAACAAGGACATACTCCTTGAACACCTAGAGGTGTGTGTGTGTGTGTGTGTGTGTGTGTGTGTGTGTGTGTGTGTGTGTGCGCGCGCGTCCAACTGGAAAAACAAAGTGAAGGAACAGCAATCAATATTGTGTGTGTGAATATAATAGGTTTTATTTGTTGTATTGTGATGCATTTTATCTACTTTTCTTTCAGATTCATAGACTACATCCTGACTTGCAGGGCCTGGACAAACTTACACTGCACATCTGCAGACCTACCCACCGCCGCGGGTAACTACCAGTGTTGGGGGTAACGCGTTAGAACTAACGCGTTAGAGTACTCTTATTCGTTTTTTCAGTAACGAGTAACCTAACGCGTTAGTTTTGCGAATTCAGTAATCAGTAACCACTCGTTACTCCGTTACTTTAAGAATTTCCCTCGATAAGGAAAGTAAAGTCCCGGGTTTTCTGCATTTAGTCAGATGCTGCTGCCCTGCTCCTTGCATCTCTCTCTCTCTCTCTGTGTGTGTGTGCGCGCGCACCTGTGTGTGTAAGCTACGTGTGTTTGTACCGCGGCAAGATGGTTGTTTTTTTAGTGCCATGCACTGTTCTTTTGTGCAACGCATACGGTTAAATTGAGTTAAATTTCCAATTCTAAAAGGTTGCGTGCCTACCTGTTAAGCACTTTCTTAGGCGCCTGCACTTGTAAAGTGGATAAGCTATGTGTGACGCACTGTTCTTTTGTGCGCAGCCAATACGGTAAGCTACATTCTGTTAAAATAACTGCCTGTTACCGGAGTATGTTATTCATGGAAGCTGTTCAAATGATCAAAGGATGAATGCCTGTTAAATAAAACGTGCAATATGATGACTGTCTTTCCTGTCATTATGCTATAGGTTCATGATTGATTCATAAACAGTCAGCACTGTTGGTGCATCTAAAGGAGGATGTGTGTTGTTGTTGCGCTAGGCGGACACGCACGCACCCCAAACGCATTTTAATTGTTGGTAACGCACAAGTACTCTAACGCGTTTCTTTTATTTATAGGTAACGCAGTAACGTAACGGATTACTTTTAATTGATAGTAACAAAGTAACCTAACGGATTACTTTCAAAAGTAACGATACCCAACACTGGTAACTACATACATACAACAAAGCCCCCCCCCACCACTTCAACAGTGTATCACTCAGAGGTCAAATACAAACCGGATAACCAGAGGCTCGTCCAGGGGAGACTGTGTAGTACCCCTTAGAAAAAGTGCCTTTAGCCACTCAGCATTCTCAGTTACAGCGTCACAGGAATGGAACTCACTACCAGCTCATATTAGAGAAATTAGTTCTTTCCGTCCCTTTTCAGGACAGCTGAAAATATGGCTTATTGGTCATCAATTATGTACACTCTAGGACTGCAATTGCTTCTCCTGCCGACTTATTGGTAAATGCTGTGTCCTGCTTGCTTGTCTCTTGTGTGCTCCTGTCCTGTGCAGGTCATGTTAGTGTCTAAGTTAATTGTGCTGCATGTTTGTGTTCTATGCTGCTGAATGTTGTTTTATTGTAGGTGCATTTGTCCAGCTCTAATCTACTGTTTAGTGCACTTTCCTAAAACGTTTAATGTACACTGTGTTAGTCCACATCTCGGGGGGTGAAGGTCGCACAAACTCGGGCTTGGCACCGTTGGAAAGCTGCTCCTCCCTTTGGGGGGGGTGCATCTGCCTCCCGTTTCTCTAGCACCTTCCTGTCAAAAGATATTCACCGAAAACTGCTGTCCTGCTGTGCAAAGCTGCTACAGACAGCAGCATATGTGATGCCCGACTCCACATCTCGGGGGGTGAAGGTAGCACGGACTCGGGCTTGGCACCGTTGGAAGGCCGCTCCTCCCTTTGGGGGGGGTGCGTCTGCCTCCCGTTTCTCTAGCACCTTCCTGTCAAAAGATATTCACCGAAAACGGCCTGCACCGGGGTGCACTTCGGTTAAAACCCCCTACCCTAACCCTAACTCCTTCAACCTACTGCATATTCTTACCTTTCTTATAAATGTTGTTCTGTCCTATTTCTCTCAATCCTCTGACGAAGCCTAACCTGGTGAAACGTAAGGAACGCTCTATCCTGTTGATGTAAAGTTAGTTAGTCTAGAAGAGTTGGGAACAACTTTGGAGTTTTTAACTTAGATTCATTGTTTTATTCTTTTATTTCGCTTGTTTTAACCTATTTTTAAGCAAAGTCTGTTTTTTACTCTGTCAACCTGCATTTTGGAGCGATTAAACTTTTTACTTTTTCAACACCTGTGGAAATTATCTTATTCCCTTTTGTTTTTAAATCGAATCTCCTGCAAATGCTTTTTCGACGGGTGAGTACAGAGACATCTACGTGTTCAGCTTTTTTTAACTTTGGACTTTGAAACGGTTTTTGGGATATTCTACAACCCCATCGGGCGGATCAACGGCACCCTGTCTCCTGACCCAAGCACACCCCATCTCCCAGCCAAAGACTATTCGGCGGAACCTATTGGGGAAATCTAACCCATTCACTATTATTTAACACCAGCTACCATCCCCGGCACACTTTCAGCTCCATCATCAAGTCCCAACTAATCAGTTTCCACCGCATCTGCTCTCTAACCCATCACGTAGAGGAGGCCACCAGGATCCTCTTTAAGGCCCTTAGACCACGTGGCTACTCCAAACGCTTCCTTCGGACCATCAAAGGGGAAGTGACCGCCCTCTTCCGGCCAGTCCTCCCTGAAGAAAAGGTAACAGAGAAAAAGTTAATTCCATTAATTACCACCTTCTCGCGACAACTAGGCCCCCTCAAGCAAGCTATCAAGCAACATTTTAATTCTGCCATGCCTGAAACCGCCCCTCTCGCTTCCTTTACAATACTGATGTCCTACCGCCGTAATAAAAACCTACAGGACATTTTAGTCCATACGGCACTGAACAAGGAAATCCGCACAACCTTTGACCCCTATTTTTCTAACCTTAAGTACATTTCCAGCTCTCGTGCCAGTGTCCCCATCTCGCAGACCTTCACACTACTCTCCTGCAACGTCGTCTACGCCATACAGTGCAGACTATGCAGGAGCATCTATGTGGGAGAAACAGGAGCCACCATCAAACAGAGACTATACCAGCACATATACCACATTCAAAAAGGAACAGACAATAAAAGACTATATAGCCACTTCATCTCCCATCACATTACTAACTTTTTATTGTCAGGTCTTGAGACCAACGCCGGTTGGTCCCTGGGCCAGAGGAGAGCTGCAGAACAAAGGTGGATTTATAGGCTGTCCACCACAGCCCCTTATGGCCTTAATGACGACCCATCTTGCCACTCCATTCGTCCCGGTCCTCACCATAACCTCCCCAACATCCTTCCTAAAACATAGACATCCTTATTTCCTTACCATAGCCTCTTCCCTCCCCCTCTCCTAACCCTAACCACTCTGCCATATTTTATTCCTTTCATTTATTTTATTCCTTTTATGTATTTTATTTCATTGATTTTATGGTAGCAAAAGTTTTACAACGTATTTTAAATTGCTTGTGCCCGTGCCCTCCTCCCTCGTGTTACATAGTAGTAGTGCATGGGAGACTACATGTCAATCCCATGTGCTGCTGCATGTAACATGAGGGAGCGCCCTAACCCTAACCCTGTATTTCCATCAACCGGTCCTACTCTACCTGCCCTTCCTCCCTTGAACTATTCTTTAATTGCCCATTTGGAATTACCACCAGCCCATAACCACCAATCCACCAGTCAACCAACAAACATTTTGTTTCCTGACCTGCTCCAGCTAAAACAACCCAGCAACCTATTGGACCTACATCATCTTACCAACCTTTTACCATTGATCTATGTTTAGTTATTCTATATTCTGATTCATGTTACATCTGTTTTAGTTTATCTTTTATTTATCTTTTTTTCAAAGCAAATTTCAGTTTAACCTTATTTTAGTTTATTTTGCATTTTTCTCTTTATTTATTTTTTTCTTCTGTTTTCCCTCTTCTCTCCTTTTTCTTATACCCCAACCCCCTCCCTCGTTCTTTTAATTTGTCTGGGCCCCCCCCTTCAATATGGCTAACTCTTTCAAAAATAGGTTTAGCCTATTGGGTACCTATAATACAGTGCCACAGAAGCCTCCGCCTTCCAAGGTTAATCCTGTTCGGACAGACACATTAAACAATTCAGAATTTGTTTTAAGTAAAACTTATTTTAAACTTTTACAATCAATCCACCATACTGAAATTTTGTCGGAAGCCCTTAGAACAGGGGTCCCCCTATTGGGGATGGCCAGAAAGGTAGCTTACCTCACAGCCTTCATCAAACCGGCGGCACCTGACGAGATTGTCTTATCTGAAATTAAGAATAATACCATTGAATGGTTGAACAACAACTTAAGGACTTTAACAAAACATTATGATAGAATTCAAAAGGATTCACCCTTGACCCTGAGCACATTTAGTGAAGAGGCCCTTGAGAGAGCTCTTAGATGGGCCCGCCAAAGATACGGCAGAGGTCTGACTCCCTCATCCATCGTTACACTTCGCTTATTATTAAACAGTCCTACCATTGATCTAATACCACCTGCTGTTCCTTTGCTCATCTCGGACCACACAGCCTTCCCACCACTTCCTACACGACCCCCAACTGCTTAATTTCCCTTTAGACACCGCAACACACTCATCCTACCTTCCAGGGCCCGTATCTCTAAAGAATTTTTGTGCAAAAAGTGGCTCCTAGCGGCCAAATTCTAAGAAAATTCTCAGAGGCATGACGTTTTCTTAGAATTTCCCCTAAAAGTGACACGAAAATCCCAGTTAATATAAAAGCTATTCCTCAAGAGTCCTAGCGCTTAAAAGGGCTCCTAAGGCGAGATCTGCTAAGAGCAGGGAAGAGGACTTTTAGTGGCTTAGGAGTTACCCTAAGCAGCTGCACAAAATGGCCAACAGAGGAGGCAGGAGAGATGTCCTGCAAACACTGGATGACAGGGAATTATTGAGACGCTACAGATTGGATCGTGCAGGAATCATGTTTGTGGTGGATCTCCTTAGAGATGCAATTACTTCACCAACTCGACGCCACAACGCTGTTACACCGGAGAAGAAAGTAATCACAACCCTGAGGTATTTGGCAACAGGGAAAATGCAACAATGCAGCAGTGATGAATTGGGTCTGTCCCAATCCTCCGTCAGCAGAGTCATCACCCAAACACTGACAGCTTTGTCACAACCTAATATTGTGACACAATTTGTTTCATTCCCGCTGGATGCCCGCACTTTACACACACATAAAAGGGCATTTATGGACATTGCAGGATTCCCTGGCGTTGTGGGTGTAATTGATGGAACACATGTGAGAATAATTGCGCCATCAGAGGACGAGGCTGTCTTTGTTAACAGGAAGAATTTCCACAGCATCAATGTGCAAATAGTGTTCAATGCGGCCTGGAAGATTTTGGACATTGTGGCTAAATGGCCAGGCTCCACACATGATGCGAGAATGCTCTCCGAGAGTGGCATCAGACAGCTTTTTGAGAGACGCTATGTGCCAGCTAATTGCCACTTGTTAGGGGACAGTGGCTACCCATGCAAACCATGGCTCCTTACACCTTACCTCCAGCCACGCCAAGGGCCCCAACTAAACTATAACAGGTAAGCCAAACAATACAAAAATCATGGAAATGAAATGCAAGCAATATGTTAGAGCATCCAAGTAGTGCAATATTTCCATCAAATAATTAAAGGTCTGTATTCTATTGTAGGGCCCACAAGACAACAAGAGCGGTGGTGGAGCGTGGCATAGGGCAGCTTAAAGGTTGGGTAGGTGATTTGCGAAACGCCAGCAGATTTTGAAAATACACAACTCAAATGGTCCTACCCCCTCTCCTTCAACGCTGACTCTGACTCCACCCATTCCAAGTACCTGGACGCGCAATCATGCACGAGCGCGAACAGAGATGCGCGAGAGCGAGCCAGGCTAGCGTAGGTTTTCGTTTAACAACATGGCACTACATTCAGCTGTAAGTTGCACCCAGTACCGCGGGAAGTAGGAGTGCTGGGGGTGCTGCAACACCCCCTGTCCGAGGCCCTGTCTTATCACAGAAAACGATCATTTCTAAAAACTCCGGCCAAAGTGGAGATTTCTGAAAACGCCGGTTATGTGTTGTCGTGTCAACGGGGAGAAACGGGATTTTAGGTTCTGAAGCGTCACATTATGCACCAGGAAATGCTTAACGTCATGTGAGCGCCCGCTGTACCGTATTGGTCCGAATGTAAACACAAACCCCATTGTAAGACGACCTATATTTGGAAAAAAGATTTGAAGACCAGATCCGTTTTTATGAATAAATAAATTGTATTAATTGAAATAATATACGAAAATAAAAAGGCATCGAATAAAACACTGCATTGCCACTAAACAGTAGTGCAAATAGGCCGTAGGCCTACCGATGTGTACACCAAAGACTATTCCTGACACTCCTCTGCCCCGCTGTGTTCGCACTGGCTGTGGTCGCTCCGAACTGTTTCGGCCCGTGGCAAAGCGAGTCATCCTCGCAGCTGTCCAAGGCATTTTGAGACGCAGCATTTATTTAATGCTCATATGACCTAGTGCTGAAAAAAGGTTATATGAAAAAGTGTGAGGGTAGCGGTGGTGCGCTAAACTTGTTCTGTGAGCAGCTGGATGTGAACGATCGATTTTCAACTGTCCGCGCATGCACTGGTGTAATTGAGCTGCGCTGTTATACATCTTTTTTTATCAATGTAACGAGTTGCGAGTCTAGTGCAGGCTGAGTTTTTTTTTTTCCCAGCACCCCCTGCTGAGAATACGTTCTCGCTGCAATGGTTGGACCAGATGTTATAAACATTAAACGGTCACATAAATCATTACTATTTTTAGAAAATGTATGTTTGTTTCATATAATTGTATTGGAAGTCCTGGTTTTCACTAGGGTTGCCGCGGTGTGGACATTTTCACACCGAGTAATACACTCGTCAATTACTCTCTAAAAAAAGAGTTTTCCTTCTCTTTGCTGGTGGTGGTGGTGGTGGTGGGGATGGTGGCGTCTTGTCTGCCATGGAAATTGTCTTCTACTGCTAGGTCCAAATGTGGATTAACTAGTTCCAGTAGCTACCGCAGGATAACAACAAACAGGAGCTTGCTCTGGGTCACGAGCTCTGGGTCACGAGTACTGCGCGCGCGGGGCGCGGGGGAGGGGGAGTGCAGTACGACCGTTTGATTGACGTACTTACTGTCCAATGCAACTCGGTGGCAATGGAAATGATTGGCTGGAGTTTTTCGAGCCCTGCCCGTTCCACAGATGATTGACTTGTTTAATTTTCATGTCAGTACTTCTAACTCAGTGGCTGTAAGCGGGTTATGATAAGGATTTCAAGTAATTTTGCAAAAATGGCCAAAAAAGCAAATCACCTATACAACCTTTAAGAGGCGCTTTCATGTTCTCCACGGAGAGGTGCGGCTGAGGCCTGAAAAAGTCAGCAAAGTCATCATAGCCTGTGCAATATTACACAATATTTGCAAGGTTAGACAGATTGCAGAACCTCTGGAGGATGGCGATGAGGATGAGGATGGAGACAACGATGAGGATGGTGGTGAAGAAGATATTCACATTCCACAGGGGAACCTAGCCCAGAGTGGACTGCCTTACAGGGCAAACTTCACAAATTTACATTTCAGGCAAGCTGTAGCCCCATGTCATTTGAGAACTTGTGATGGTATTAAGAACTACCACAGTTTTACTGCACATCACCTGCAATTGTTAAATGCAAGACACAGAACACAATCTCTAAATGGTTTATTTTTTAGGTGTTCAATTTTAAGGCGGTAGTACTCCTCCTGAAGGGAAAGGACTTTTTTTTGTTGTTCAAACACATAAATTGTGAGTTGCAATCTTCTCGCCTGCAGGGATGCTGACGGAGCAGGTGCTGCGGATGGGAATGGTGTTTGATCCGCCGGGCTATCCTGAGTAGCAGCTGCAGATGGTTCAGGCGGCAAACTTGATGGGCCCGGTTCTTGTGATGGCTCAATGCTACAGAAATACATAGGCCTAGTTTAATTATTGTTTTGATTAAATTAATTTAATACAATGAGCATGGATAACACATGAAATGGCTTCTGCAATGAATAAACACTGTTGATATGAATAACCCTGTGTCCTACCTTTGCTGCATTTCAAGGGCCTGCATCATTGACGTGTCAATGCCTGTTGGCAGCCCGGTGACACTGACCTCAGAGTGTCCCAGGACTTGAAAGACAGTGTCGGCCACCTGGGACAGCCGCTTTGCAGGTGGTCCACCCCCTAGAAAGAAACAGTCAATGAACACAGTACTTAGGCATGTAAATTAACTTTGCCAGCAGGAGCAAGTTGCCAGATTATGTGGTAGGCCATAGTATTTTGCTCACCTGTGAGTGAGGATTCCCGCTTGTGTGCTGCAATCTCATCTTTTGCCTTGGACTGCAGCACATGCCACCTTTTCTCACAATCGTCGCCTGTCCGCACCACCAGTGGAAAAGAGGCATTGATTGTTTGGGATATTGTGTCCCAGGCGCGCCTCTTGCCTTGGCTAGTGACAGTTGGGCCAAATTTTCCTCGTAACATACCTTTATGTTCGTTCACCAACTGGGCCAGCAACAAACATTGCTCCTCAGTCCAGTTCGGCTTGCGATTCCTTTTTTTCTCCATTTTCTGTGTTTGTAGGATATTTGTTAACAAGCCTTCATAAATAGACCAGCCAGCAATCACAGACATTGTTAAAAGCTGAGCTGTGTTACCCTCGTTAAGTTCACACTGAGTTGTAACGTTGCAATTTCTACTTCATTAAGGACAGCCCCTTGAGATAGGCCATCTTGTTTTCAATGGGGTCCATATGGAAGTGAAAGTACAAAATATGCCAGCTAGGATATTAATATGAGCAAATGAGACACAAATCATTATTTGAACAGGGTGTAATGAGCTTAAGTTTTCACATATTTTAGATTCTAATGTTAGGCTATAACCCCTACAGCTTACTATTCATTTTCCAGATATTTTCTTGAATGTGAAATATTATTTACAATTATAGTCTGCATAAGATTAGAGTGTATAATTATGTTTATTGATTTGAGGGTACATCCTTTGCTCATTATCACCAAAAGTTAATTTTCATCAAACTTGTAGGATCAACCAATCACGGCTTTTGAAATGATGACTCATACCTAGCAACGGGGTCAACCACACCTCCTCACTAAGATAGGATTTTTCATCCATTCCTGGCTCAGAGTTCACTGAAAATGTTCTGGAATCACTTCTAAGCTAAAACTCCTGGCAAGGAATTTTTAGGTTAAAGGTCCCATGACATGCTATTTTATGTATTCTTTAATGTAGGTATTAGTGGGCAACTAACACAGTATTCAAAGACGTTCCTGAAATTCAGCCGTGGTGCAGAGTTACAGCCACTCCGAGCCAGTCGCACATTGAGCTTCCCCCAAATGCGCTGTTTCGGTGGGCGTGTCAAGGAGGAGGGTGGGGGTGTGGCCCTGAGCAGCTTGCAGCCAGGGACGGTACCATGCGCTCTGTTTACAGTGGATGTATCGCAATGGCGAGGCGCACACAGCCTTTAGCCGTGTTCTGTAAATATTCTAGAACACACGGGAGTCCTGGAGCTCTATATCTAAATATTATCATATAGCCTACACAGATATCTATCATATAATACATATTATCACGGCCAAAAGCTGTGTGAGCCGATATTCCGACGTTCCTGGTTCTTCAACGTCCACATCAATGTGAATACACACACTGTAACGCAAGTGTTTCTTGTCGGTTCTTTGACGTGTCTTGTATTTCCACAACGAGACTGTCGTGGGGTTTATCTGAGCCATGGTTGAGAAGGAATTGGGGGAAAGGAACTTTGGTTTGACTCGCTGAAGTAGGCTACATGAACTGCGACATGCCGCGAGGCACCATCGCCCGGCAGCCG
Source organism: Gadus morhua (assembly GCF_902167405.1). Taxonomy (NCBI): domain Eukaryota; kingdom Metazoa; phylum Chordata; class Actinopteri; order Gadiformes; family Gadidae; genus Gadus; species Gadus morhua. The sequence goes on along the minus strand of NC_044050.1, from coordinate 3,336,425 downwards.
GCAGCAGGCAGCGCGCAGTTCAGTCGACTTCAGGTTGATGTGAAAGTGGAAGAACCAGAGACGTCGCAGAACCCGTCAAAGTCGTTTGTGATTCATAATATCGTCTGGAGGCGCACACAATATGTTATATGATATAGATATCTATTTATTATATGATATTATTTAGATATAGAGCTCCAGGACTGTAACGCAAGTGTTGTACACTTCCTTGTTATTTGGATAACCGTTCTGCTGTTGGTGTGATGGCGCATAACGCGTCGGACTCTCGTCTCTGGTATTTCTACAACGAGACTCGTATTGGGGGTTATCTCAGCCAAAGTTGAGAATGAATTGGGGGGAAGGAACTTTGGCTTTGACTCCCTCAAGAACATGAACCACGACATGGAGGAGAAAGGGATTGTTGGCGGCGAATGTCTCCCGCTTGAGCCCCGCTGAGGGACCACCGCCGGAGGCGGAGGTGCCTAAGCGCTGCCCGGCAAAGATCCCTTTCTCCTCCTTGTCGTGGTTCATGTTCTTGACTTGAGGGAGTCGAAGCCAAAGTTCTTTCCCCCCAATTCATTCTCAACCTTGGCTGAGATAACCCCCACTACGAGTCTCGTTGTAGAAATACCAGAGACGAGAGTCCGACGCGTTATGCGCCAAATAACAAGGAAGTGTACAACACTTGCGTTACAGTCCTGGAGCTCTATATCTAAATAATATCATATGATACATAGATATCTATATCATATAATATATTGTGTGCGCCTCCAGACGATATTATGAATCACAAACGACTTTGTCGGGTTCTGCGAGGTCTCTGGTTCTTCCACTTTCACATCAACCTGAAGTCGACTGAACCGCGCGCTGCCTGCTGCCCGCTGCCGGGCGATGGTGCCTCGCGGCATGTCGCAGTTCATGTACTTCAGCGAGTCAAACCAAAGTTCCTTTCCCCCAATTCCTTCTCAAACATGGTCAGATAACCCCCACGACAGTCTCGTTGTGGAAATACAAGACACGTCAAAGAACCGACAAGAAACACTTGCGTTACAGTGTGTGTATTCACACACACACACACACACACACACACACACACACACACACACATGTGGCGCTCGCACGGTCGAGTCTCATTGGCGGGCCAACGTCTCTGGGCGGGCCAGGCAGAGTAAGGGGAGGAGCCGAGATTCCTCATGACGTCATGAGCACAGACATTCCAAATCAGCGCGCTTGAGCCTCCGTTTTTTCAAAGGCGAGCAGAACAGCTAGTGCTCGTTTTACACCAAACGCAAGTTTTAGCCACTGGGGGACCATAGGCAGGCTAGGGGAACTCATATTTATGTTAGAAAACCTCACAAAGTGAGATTTTCATGTCATGGGACCTTTAAGTTAGGAGCTCTCTGAGAGGATTCTCAGAATCTTTAAGGATACAGGCCCAGGCCTTTACCTATTCCTTCTCTTCTCTCCCTCCCCCCATTTTCTCTTGGTTTGATCCGACACTTTCCTCCTACTTCTACGACTGCACCAGCCCCTCAGCCACCATGGAGAGGCTACCCTCCTCTACCACAACGCCTCCCGGTGACCAGACCACGTCCACCTCCGGTCATCCTACCAATACAGACCACTTTAACCGACACCATCCCTCCAATTTATATAGACCACACCCCAGCGACCCTCTTTAAGTCTCCCACACCAGTCCCTGAACCCATAATTACATCTCTTACCTGTTGCACTCCCAGACCCAATCGTCTCTCTCGCAGGAGGTACCCGACCCAGGGCCAGCTTCGCCCCTTGAGCCTTCCTCTGGTGTCGAACCCAACACCACCTTCCCTGAAGAAGGAGATTGCTTCGTCAGTCATCAAGCAACCCAGCACTAACTATTGTGCTAAAAAACAACCCAGCCTGCGTACCCTCACTGCCGAGATTCACCCTTGTCCTCTTTCACCCCCTTTGATCCCTCCGGCAGTTGGTGTACCTACCACGACAGGGGAAGAACCTAACATCGTGTCATCCCATCAGGCTACATCCTTTCTTCCCAACTCTTCCCTTTCTTCCTCCCCCTCCTCTCTCTCCTCCATTGCGCCTCCCCTCTCCATCTGAGTCATCGTTGGATGACCAATCCGGGTCCCCTTCTCGCAACGAGCCTCGCGTTCCTGCTTACACTAACCGTAAGGCTTCCGTTTGGTCCCTCCTAGGGATGTCCGATATTGGCTTTTTTGCCGATATCCGATATGCGATATTGTCCAACTCTAAATTTTCGATTCCGATATCAGCCGATACCGATGTCGATATTTGGGTTATTTTACCTCAAACCTAATTTAGGTAACATTACATATCTCCTGTTGTGGAATTAACACAACATGCTTAATGTTATTGTGATGCCCCACTGGATGCATTCTTGAATGCAACAAGGCTTTCCAAATGTTAACTTTGTCTGTGCAAAATAAGAAAAATACTTCAACTTAATTTAAGGGAAAAGTGCCATGCCACAACAGTTTGGATTACACTCTCCTTGAGATAATCTTGACAATGCCCACAACAAATAGGGCAAACTTGACTTCACAAATGATAAAACATTGTACCTGAACAACTATGTGCAACATAGCAGTATGTTTCTTTAACTAAAACTCAATAACCTTAATTGAATAAATGCACAAATATGAGTCAATTACAATGTGCACTGTACTGCACAATTTTGAAAACATTTAGTTGAGCTATAAAAAAAAAAAAAAAAAAAAAAAAAAACGGTTTTAAGGCAAAAAAAATCCGATACCGATATTACATTTTTATGCTAATATCGGGCCGATAATATCGATGGGCCGATAATATCGGACATCTCTAGTCCCTCCCCATCAGACAACCCATTATTATTATGGGTGATTCCAATATCGCTCGTATACCTAAATTTAAACCTAACGGTATCCAGGCGGACAGCTACCCAGGAGCTACACTTAGACATCTCACGGCTATCCTACTCAGGCTTACGTCTCCTAGACCAGATACAAAACTGATCCTGTTCTCTATAGGTATTAATAACTGCCTTATAGAGCAGACGGCACTCACCATCACTAAAGACACCCGCCGATTGATCAGGCTGGCTAGGGAGAAGTTCCCACTGGCCCGCATTGTTGTCCCTCTATTGACCGTTGCTATTAGGTTATCCACCGGCCAACTTCGCTGCGTTAAGGCCTTCAATACCTTTGTGAGAGAAGGCATAGAATATGTTGACTCTCGCGCTGGCTACCTTAACCAGTTATCTTTACTTAAATTTCAAACCACGCATGACAATATTCACTGGACTCCGGAGACTGGGAGACTGATGATAAAGGACTGGTTGATCCAACTGGATTTATAGTTGGATCGCCAGTCGCATTGTCGTTCCCTCCGGTTTCCCTGTCTAATGTAACTAATCTTTCCACCTTCCAATTGTCCCCTTTAGAACGCAAAGCCCTTGAACGTGGCCTTACCTTTATCCCAACACCCCCACTTCCTGACCGCGACCTATTAAGACGAGACATTCACACTTATCACCGGCGCCTTAAAATCTTAGACTATTTTGAATTCGACACAGATTATCCATATCTACCGTTTACCTTACCGTCCATGTGGGAGCCAGCCTTGGAGTCCGTCTCTTCACCTTTGCGTGAACTCATTGACCACGACCTCCGGTCTTTTCGTGACCTCCGACCCCGACGTCATAAAGGGGAGGGTAATATCAACATCCGACAACAGGCTCTTAAAGATCTTAAATCTCGGCAGGACATCATTATCAAACCGGCAGATAAAGGTGGTCAAATTGTCTTACAAGACCGGACTAATTATGTTTTGGAGGCTACACGGCAACTCCACCACATATTATCGCCCTCTCACACAGCCGATGTTCTTAGAAACCCAAACGATGGTCAGAGTTCTAATCGATGAAATGAAAAAGGCAAGCCTCATAACAGCTAGACAAGCCAACTACCTTTACGGCCCAGATCTCCCTCGCGCTAGACTGTTCTATCTTCTTCCGAAGATCCATAAAGCTCCAGAGAACTGGACTGTCCCACATCTTGTCCCTCCGGGTCGTCCTATTGTAAGCGACTGTGGTTCGGAGTCTTATCGCCTGGCAGAGTTTATAGATCATTATATAAATCCCCTGTCCCATTCACATCCCAGTTACGTAAAGGATACGTATACATTTGTTAATAAATTTAAACATTTAAATGTCAAACTTTGACACCCTTCTTGGTCTAGAGGCTGTTAAAAAAGCCTTTGCATCATCACCCGACTCATCTCGCCCTGATTATTTTATTTTACAGTTTCTACAACTTACCCTTACCCGAAATGACTTCCTGTTTGATAAATCTTTTTTTCTTCAGACATGCGGTTGCGCTATGGGCAGAAAATATTCACCGGCCTATGCAGATATCTATTTGGCTGACTGGGAAGAATCAGCGCTCCTCAAATGCCCGTCACGCCCGCTCCTATACTATCGCTATCTAGATGACATTTTTGGTCTATGGGACAAGTCGGAAACAGAGTTCAATCACTTTATTCACATCCTTAATTCACACCATCCCCGTGTTACCCTCAAACACACTCTTCATCTCCAGCAGGTCCCCTTCTTGGACACCATAGTCTTCTTCTCTGAAATTATAGACGGTTATAAAACATTAGGCACTAAAGTATACTTCAAAGACACTGACAGACACTCTTTATTATTTAGCAGCAGCTACCATCCCCGACACACTTTTAGTTCTATTATTAAGTCTCAACTTATCCGCTTCCATCGTATTTGTTCTCTCCCCCACCATGTAGAGGAGGCCACAAGGACCCTTTTTGAGGCCCTTAGACCCCGCGGTTACTCCAGACGCTTTCTCCGTACCATCAAGCATGAAGTAGCCGCTCTCTTCCCATCTGACCGGGCCAACTTCTCTGGAAAGGACAAAAACATAAAATACCAATTAATTCCACTTGTTACCACATTCTCTCGTTCATTAGGCCCCCTTCACCAAGCCATCAGACAACATTTCAACACTGTTAAACTCCAAACCATTCCACTTGCACCTTTTAAGGTTATTATGGCATATCGCCGCAACAAAAATTTAAAAGATATGCTGGTCCATACAGCATTAAATAAAACTATACGCACTACCTTGGACCCCTACTTTACTCACCTAAAGTATATCTACAATTTACAAACTGGCACCCCCATCTGGCAGACCTTCTCACTGCTTTCTACCAACGTTGTCTATGCCATCCAATGCAGCAAATGCAGAGCCATCTATGTGGGTGAAACAGGTGCCACTTTAAAGCAGAGACTCTATCAGCACATCTATCATATTCAGAGGGGGACGGTTACGAAATTATTGTACGCCCATTTTGCCATGCATGACATTTCTAGCTTTTCCCTCTCTGGCCTGGAGACCAATCTAGGTTGGACTCTGGTCCAGAGAAGGTCAGCTAAGAGGAGGTGGATTTTTAGACTCGGATCTACCGCTCCGATGGGCCTGAATGATGGTGGTCCCCGCCGCCCCCCCCAGTAACTCATGTGTGAAGTCCTCGTATGTGTTCTTATCTGCATCCCGACTACCTGCTCAGGCGAGATATACACACTTGTCCCTGTCACCTAGAACCAGAGATATTGGTGGATTAAGAGTGAGGTGGGTGTTGGGATTATCCTTACCATAACCCCTCCATCTCTTCCCTGACCCTACCCTAACCTTTTTCACAGCTCTGTGGGGTCTTTGACCTTTGTCCCGACACCGTCTCTTCCGGGCCGCGACCTCTCAGGCGAGACATACACACTTGTCCCTGTCGCCTAGAAAAGGAGATAGTGGATTAGGAGTGAGGTTGGTGTTGGGGTTGTCTCCTCCATCTCTTTCCCTGACCATAACCTCTCCATCCCCTTTCCTAAACATAACCCTCCCCTATATCCTTTTCCTTAACATAACCCCCTTCATTATCTCACCTAAACATAACCTCTTTCACCCCCTTCCTAACCTTAACCTTTGTTGTTTATGTTACAGCTCTTCCCCCTACCCCAACCATTTAGTATTATTCATTGTTTTATTTTATTATTATTATTTTTAAGCCAAAGTTATTATGTTAATATACTTGCTTGTGCCCGTGCCCTCCACTCTCCCATGTGCCGCTGCGCGGCACATGGTTGAGTGCCTCCTACTCAACCTAACCCTAACCCTCATAAATACCTACCAACCATAGGAACCTTGTTCCCATGCCCCTCCCTCAGCTCCCGTGAGCTTGATTATAGCTGTTTTCCCATGTTAGAAAAAGTTGCCACTAGGGGCGCCAAATTTCTAGGGGATGAAGAGGGGGCCAAGGGCTACCACTGGCACTACTCAGAATTCCCATGCACCGCTCTAAAAAAAAAAAACGCTTCACTTTGAAGTTTTAAAATCGAAATTGCAGTACCCAAAAAAAACGCCATTTTTTGAGCAAGTCCGCTGGGCCTAGACCTATCCGTGGGTGGTCGCCGAATTCCCATGCACCGCTGCATTCTCGAACTAGCTCAAAAAAACAGTTTTTCAAAAGTGGTAAATGGCTCTTAACCTAACGGCCTGATTCCACCGGACGCGTTACGGCAACGTTACGGCAGCGGCACGTCTCACCGCAGCAGATAGGTTCCACTCTAATCAATGAGACCATTTCCACCGGGCGCGGCTGCGGAACGTCTCAGCAGCGTCCCAGGAGCGGCGTGCCGCGCCGCAGCGCTATCATTCCGTAGCATTCTTATTTTTGCCGCGAGCCGCTGCTGAACCGCGTCAATTTCAACAGAGCAGATCGATCAGGGCAGGAAGTGAAAAAGTAAAAGCCATAGAGCATTCCGCTCAATTTTCAAAATAAAACACAATAAATAAAACACCAACATTATTACGTCATGACCGGTGGCACCAGGTCAGCAGTCAATCAAAGGGTCTCAAATCATCCTTTTTATAAGAACAATGTCAGAAAGAACAAAGCCTGGCATTTAATTGCAGTAGTTTTGGGAGTGGAAGGTGAGTACATTAGGTTTAGGATTATCGCGGGATCTCGTGATCTCGCGGGAATACGGCTGGCTCGCAAGGCAGCGTTGCGCTGCCGTAACGCGCCCGGTGGAAATGCAAGCAGGGCAAAGTCGCGGCCAAGACGTGCCGCAGCCGTAACGTTGCCGTAACGCGTCCGGTGGAATCCCGGTGTAACCCTAACCCTAACCTCTACGAATAAAAAGACGACTTTTAATCGAACCTCTCCTTCTCCCTCTCCCCCTCTCTTTCTCTTGTTCTCTCGTGCCTCACCATCCTACCACCACTCTGCCCTTCGCCGGGTTTGAGAAGGTGAATAGGAGTTGGAAAATGCCTAGATCGGCAGGGTAGGATGTCGTGGTAGCCACCGCACACCTACTTACTTCTGACATCCCTCTCTCTCGCTCTCTCGTCCCTCACCATCCTACCACCACTCTGCCCTTCGCCGGATTTGAGAAGGTGAATAGGAGTTGGAAAATGCCTAGATTGGCAGGGTAGGATGTCGTGGTAGCCACCGCACACCTACTTACTTCTGACATCTCTCTCTCACTCTCTCAATCGCGCGCTCTCTCGACCCTACCAAATTCAAATATTTTTAAAAAAAAAACCCTGGTATCCACCAATTCGACTGAACTAAAAAACAAACATTCAATGGGACGTTTTTATTCATCCAGTACCGACGATAATATAAACTCCCCTTCTTATACACCGGCTACCGTTTAGCAACCAAACCCAAAAACCTTATATGTATGTACACATAGGTGTATACATATGTTTATATATCTTCGTCATATTTTATACACCTCTTCTTTCTTTATCTCTTTATCTATAGACTTTAACCATGATGAAACGGAAGAATCTGGATGAGTTTCAAAACCAGACCCGTGGATTTTACAATCTAATAAGGGCCAGCTACCATCTGGAGAAGGTCCAACGGGGTCCTCTGGAATATCCAGCCCCTAAATTTCTGAAGGAGGTCAAATTATGGCTCTCCCAGACCATCTGCCCGGCGGTCCCGAGTGACAGGACGGCTTTGATTCTAAATGGGAATGCTGAAAATTGGCTCCAAATGGCTCTCCAGACCCTGACGGAGCACCATTTGGGAACAATCCGGGAGCTCAAGAGGGTTATTTACCCTTCGTTAAAAGGGGAATGGGAGGAAGCCTGGCGGATAGCGGTGAGGTGGATGAGGAAGAGGTTCCCATATATCAAAGACCGACTCCTCGAGTCCATTTGGGAGGATCTAAATAACAAAAAAGAAACAGGGGACCACCAGCGCTAATATCACTACCACCCTCCATTGAAGAGCAAAACCCGGACCTCAACCAATCACTACCCAGAAAAAAACACCAACCCGGCCCACAAAATCGACCGCTAACACCCATAGAACTCGCGGATACATTGAATCCCAGTGGGGATGTGGCCCCATACGAGAGCGCGGGTGCGTCGGGAGAGGTACGACCGCCAGTCCTGGCACTAGAAAACATTGATGCCCCACACCCACCCCCCCCTAAAGCCCTCTCCCCTCCCCTTGGAACACATGGGGTAATACGGTCCGGGTTACGGATTCCCGCAAAAGAACCCAACCCGCCCACTATGACATCTGGGGACGCGTTGCCGGGCCGTTCCGAGCCCCTCATCCTGGTGGATTTTGATTTGCCCCCCTCCCCCCCATTAGAACTTTTCACCCACCACGCCCATAAAGGGAATAAGGATCTTAATTGGGGTTTACAGCCAACTAGAAAAAATCTGGTAATGGGGGACTCTAATATGTCCAGACTGCCATTAATTATGGATGAATGGGACTGTTTCCCTGGGGCTAACATCGCACGGGCTGTACATCTCCTTAAACGCAACACCCCTACGTCGGGTATAGTGGAAAGGGTTATCCTGTCATTTGGTACTAATGACAGAAACCGTGGCAACACTTCCCTGTTGGAGGGTTCCCTGAGGAGACTTGTGTCGGCAGCCAAGGCCAAATTTCCTAACGCCCGGGTGCACATACCGGTGATTAATGCATCTAGGGACCTCGATACTACCCAGAGGATTAATTTAAATCTTCTGAATGGGCTGATGAAAAATACCCCGGACCACATTCCCAGGCTGACCCAGAGCCAGTTCCAGGTAGCTGGGGATAAGATCCACTGGACGGTCTCTACGGGTGGCCGGATGTGGAATCACTGGCGCTCTTTTTTAGGCCAGCGCACCCAGAGCCCATTATCCCGCCCTTAACCCAGGACAAATCGGTCATTAACCTATCCTCCACTTTCCGGCCCGGCCCCCCGACACTTAAAAATCCTCCGCAAAGGCCTTTCATTTATTCCAACCCCTCCCATCAATAACCAGAAGGTTTCCCTAAGGGCTTACCTATCAGACTACCACCGGAGGCTCAAACTCCTTTCCCATTTTGAGGGAAGACAAACCAAGGTCCCACCCCCCTTCAACCCCAAATCAACCTGGGAACCCAACCCCTCGAGCCTACCTAAGGAGTTGCTAAGCCTATTTCGGAAGGACCATAGTACGCTACGCGCTGCACAACCAACATTGGTTGAATCCAACCTCTCGGACATGGAAAAACAGGCACTGGAGGAATTACAACAAAACACGTCTATAATTATCAAGCCAGCTGATAAGGGCAGCGCGATTGTTATTCTGGATAGAGAACAATACGTGAAAGAAGCTCTGAGGCAATTACAGAATACGGAATATTACCAGCCGCTTGCTGCTCCAATTTACTTGGACACAGCGGCCCAAATTAGGCGGGTTGTAGATTCCATGACCCACAATAAAATCATTACCCCAAAGCAGAGCAAATACCTAATCGGGGATGATACCTCCCGAAAAAGGCTTTTCTACCTCCTCCAAGATCCATAAGGCGCCAGATACCTGGCCGACCCCTTTCAAGATTCCTCCGGGAAGACCGATTGTTTCGGATTGTGGGAGCGAGAGCTACTTGATAGCGGAGTTTCTGGACTATCACCTTAACCCCCTGTCTGTCCTTCATAAAAGCTATTTGAAGGACACTTATGATTTCATCGGAAAAGGGTTAGGAATATAAAATTGTCAGACCCTTTTTTTATCTTTTCTATGGACGTGGAAAGTTTGTACACCAACATTGATACCACGATGGGCCTGGAAGCAGTACAGACGTTAATGGACGAGAACCCAGACCCATCCCGGCCGGATCAAGAAATTATCAAGTTGCTGGACATCAGTCTATCAAAAAATGACTTTGAATTCGATAATCAACATTATCTCCAAATAAAGGGTACAGCGATGGGCAAACGTTTCGCCCCGGCCTATGCAAACATTTATATGGCCACATGGGAGAACACAATCCTTCCCAAATGCTCCAAATCGCCCACACACTATTATCGTTTCCTTGACGATATTTGGGGTATTTGGACCCATGGTGAGGAGGAATTCCAGGTGTTTACTCAAACCCTAAATTCCCACCACCCCTCAATTAGGGTTTCTAGCCCCACATCGATGGACTTCTTAGATGTAACCACTTTCAGGGGGCCCGATTTTGACACCACCGGTCATTTGGACACTAAGGTCTTCTTTAAGCCCACGGACTCACACGCCCTCCTCCACTATAGTAGTTTCCAACCTAAACACACCTTCCGGGGTATTGTTAAGTCCCAGCTCATCCGCTACAAGCGGATTTGCTCTAGATCGGAGGATTGTTTGGTCGCAACGCGGACCCTTTTCCGGGCACTCAAAGGTAGAGGTTACCCTAGCTCCTTTTTGAGAATGGTCAGGAAGGAGTTCCATAAACAACCGGGCCCTTCTGTGCAGAGGGGGGTCCGCAAAAAACATATTCCACCTTTTGTTGCAATTTACTCTCCCTTGGCTATTAGGGTCATGAAAAATACCAGGAAAAACTTCGAGGAAACAATGGCGGGCACTTCCCTGGCACGGGATACGAGGATTATTTCTTCTCACAAACGGAACCCGAACTTAAGGGACTGCCTGGTCCGAGCGAAACTCCCTTCCCGGTCAGCACCACCCTTATCCCCGGGGCGTTGCATAACGGCAACCAACCCGACAACCAAGACCACCTGCTTCCTGAAAAGGAACATTACAATGAAGCACAAAAACTGTGTATAAGATTTATTGCAGGCGGTGCAAAATTGCGTATGTTTGTGAGACCAGGAACAGCGTTGCAGAGCGCCTTTCCTCACACAAGTACAATATTAGAACTGAACGCAAGTCGGACACTTTATTAGTAAAACATTTTATGTTTCATGGCCTCTCCCAACCCCCTCGTATCCCCTTCGCAATCCATAACTCATCCCCCTGCCTGGGTTAGGGCCCCACCCATCGGGGACCCTAACCCAGATTACATCCTCTCCACGGATGACTTCCCACAACTTGTCCCTACTACTCCCAACAACATCCCCACCTCCCCGGTTTTCCCATTGCTCCCCACCTTAAACATCCCAGCAGGCAAAACGTTCCACGTGGAGGCCCAGGTTCTCAATACGGTCACTCACTCACTGCGTAGCCCGTTATCCTCACAGCGTTCTCCCACTGCCAGCCAAGAGTTAGCATCACCGGCACCTACACACACATACATTAACACACATAATCTCAGCCACATAGTTACCCTAGCCTCCCCCTCGATAGAACTAGACATCAGTCCACCCCCCACTCACTCTGTTCCTCCTCCCCCTCATGTAGATTCCACCAAGCAGCGGCCCAAGTCACAGAACCGGACTGGCACAGGTACAGCGGAGAGACCCAACGAGGTGGCTAAGCATAACAAAATGATGATGGGACAAAGCAAAGCGAAATGTCCCAAAATGCAATCCCATTCTGAAGCCACCTCAAATAACATAGTCTCCTCCGCTGTCCGTCCAGTCCGCGAGCACACCCTCACAGCGCACTTTGCAGCTTGAATTCCATCACGTCCTCAATTCGGCCACGTTAAGTCCCCGCACCATCACTCCCGAGCGCAGGCGGCCGAGTGTAACCACCGGCACGCAGCCTCGACCGAACAAGATGATATTCAAAATAAACGGACACGATCCAACTGGGCATAAAGTTAGGGATTGACCTATTTGTTCCACCAAGCCCGTAGTGATCATCGGTGACTCAAACCTGAGTTGGATCCCTCCCCACACACACAGACATCCAAATTGACAGTTATCCCGGTGCCAAATTCCAACACATCACAGATTCTAGATAAAAATCCCCCCAATGCACACACCAAGATTGTGGTGCTCTCTCTGGGCATCAACCACAGGGAGAACCTGTTCGAGTTGGTAACGGGCTCTCTCCAGGCACTGCACCGCAAAACCATAGAAAAATACCCGCAGGCCACAATCTATGTCCCCATCATTAATTTCTCAAAACACTTAGCAGCACCACATCAGACACTACTAACAAAAGTTAATGCATTCATCACCACTAAATACAATACACTATTTGAAATACACCACTCCAAATTCTACACAGCTCATGACGACATACATTGGACAACAAACACCGCATCACACATACTACAACACTGGCTCTCTCAGTTAAACTTCGGGCGGGGGCTAACGCCCCGTGCCCACTACGTCCTTCAGTCAACAGAGGTGGGAAGGCGTTGCTGACTGATGGGGGAGTAGTCTTTGCAGAGGCATCCGTCAGCCAATCAAATCGCTTCGCCGGGTTCTTCCCGCTACTTCCTGCTTGTTGCGATGCAAGATGACCCGCTTTCCCGCTTTCCAGTATCGTCAGAGCCCGAGTCGCATCACAGTGCTTAAATTTGCAGACGCGATCTGATTGGATAACGGATCCGTCGCTGCCGAAAAAGTTGAACACTTTTCAACTTCTTGACTGAGCCGAAGGCTCCAACGGAACGGACGGATCCACAATGCATTGCGCGTCCGTCCCCATTAAAGTCAATGGGGATCACGCAACGGACGGAGGTAGTGGGCACGGGGCGTGAGTCCCAACAGGGACACCCCCGCCCCCAGGAATCTAACATTCTAAATCTATCCACCATCTAAATGGTCCAATGTTGCCTTTTTAACAAAAGGAGTTTCAAGGAGCCAGGAGATGGTTGTTGTTCTGAGAGATATTGGCTAATATCTCTCAGATATTGGCTAAATGTTCCAATGTTACAGTATTAATAAATAAATGTTTGATTGTTGACCGTCTTATCTCCTTGTTTACTAATGAAGTGACATTTTTAATTAGGAATAATTATGGTCAAATTAATCTCAACACATTATATATAGAATATACTTAAAACCCTGTAGATGTTGGTGTGTTTGTGACAATGTTTTGATTTAAAAAAATTATAACTTGTAGTTTATTTATAATTTGTTTATAGTTTAGTTTATTATTATGTATAGTAGAAGTCGAAAGTCGGAATTGGGAAGGTTCCAACTTCCAAATATACACATGTTCAATGGTGACACTGACAAATTACAACTTCCAACATCCAAATCGACATATGTTCAATGGTGACACTCAGAAAAAAATTCAAAATTGGGCAGTGTAAGGTCTGGGTTAATCTTGGTGACACTGACAAATTCCAAATCCACATTTATTACCTTTTTGCATTTATCCTCTATCTTCCTAATATGGTCTGCCCATGTTACCCTAGAATCAAAAATAACTCCAATATTTAAATGATCCAACTCTTTCCCATACATCCTCAATTTCATCCCATCCTCAATTATTTTCCTTGTGAAAAATAGTTTTGAGTTTTCTCTACTGAAAATCTGCACCCCCAGTCAAATCCCCACTCAGTCACCCCATCAATTGCAGACTGGACTTTACTAATAATATGCATCACATTTCTTCCCCTTTTCCACAAAGCCCCATCGTCTGCAAAGAGTGAACTTCCTATATCCTCTGGCACCTTTGAAAAAACATCATTTATCATGATTATAAACAATAAAGGACTAATTACACTTCCTTGGGGAGAGCCATTCCCCACCATATACTTATGCCGCTTTTCCACTGCATGGTACCAGCTCGACACGACTCGACTCAGCTCGCCTTTTTTGCGTTTCCACCGCGAAAACATGGTATCTGGTACCTGAAGTGGCTGCTTTTTCTAGTACCGCCTCGCTCTAGGTTCCAAGCGGCTGAGCCGATGCTAAAAAGTGACGTCGGCAGACGGCCGGCCACTGATTGGCCAGAGAGTGTAACGAAGTCACGCGAGCGACATGGCAACCATGCTGGTAACAGCCATAGCAGCGCCGCAGCCAACATATTCCACTTCTTCAACATGCCAGCTAATAATACGAACACGAATACCATCGCATCGATGTTCTCCATTGTTGTTATGTGGGTTCTGTCCATGTGTGGGTTACGTAGGTGTTGTTTGCGTCGCGTACAAAAATACGTCAAGGCCCTTTCGCGCAGCCGACTCCGCCCACGTCCCGGAGGTACTATTTGCGGTGGAAAAGGACCCGCGCTGCTACCGTGTCGAGTCGTGTCGAGTCGTGTCGAGTCGAGCTACATGTGCGGTGGAAAAGCGGCATTATTTGACATTTCAGACACAATCCGGACTTGTATTTTTCTGTCAAACAAAAAATTCTTTATCCAGTTAAAAACCCTTCCACCTACTCCCATCTTGTTCAACTTAATTAACAAACCTTCCTTCCACATCATGCCATATGCTTTTTCGATATCAAAAAACACTACCGCTACTGACTTTGTTTGCCTGTGCTTTCCGTGTCTCATTTTCAAGCCTTACCACTGCATCCATTGTATGCCTCCCTTTTCTGAAACCACTTTGACAACAACCCTTTCTTCTCAAGCTCATACGTTAACCTATCTGTCACCAATCTCTCCATTATTTTACATAGACATTAACGCTATTGGCCTATAACTAGAAGGTTTACCTGGATCTTTCCCTGGTTTCCTAATCGGAATCACCACCGCTTCCTTCCAAACACTTGGTATCTTTCCCTCCACCCACACTCTTATTATATAGTTCTAACAATTTTACCATTCCTCTTTCTCCTAGATGTTTTAACATTACATAGCTCACCTGATCTCCCCCTGGAAATGAGGGCTTTGCTTTTTTAATTGCTCTCACAAGCTCTGCCATTGTACCTCCATCATCTATTTCCTCCCTAGTATCTACTCTCCTAACTAGCACATCAGGATAATTACTCAAAGTAATTTCTCTTCTCCTTCTCCCTTCCACTGTCAAATGATCAACACTATGCACCTTGGCAAAAGATTTGGCCATCAAATCAGCCTTATCTTTATCACATATTGCAGTTTGCTCCTCTAATGTAATAACTGGGTACTCCCACTCTCTTCTATCTCCTCCCATCTTCCTTATCATTCCCCACACTTCTCCTACCGGTGTTGTTCTTCCTATCTTACCACAAAACTGTCTCCAGCTTACCCTCTGTGTTCTCTTTGTAACTCTTTACCAGTGCCTGTGCCATCTGATACTCCACCAGACTTTGTATTATGCTCTCTTTTAACTTTCTTAAATGCTTTGTTTCGGGCTTTAACTGCCTTGGAACACTCGGTCCACCAAGGAACTAACTTCCTATCCCTTCTACTTTTACTTCTTGGAATGGATTTACTTGCTGCAGCAATAATTGCTGATGTAACACTGTTATTTACTGTATCTATATCTCCACTAGTATCAACTGAAACCATTACTTCTTCACTTACCAACTTAAATGTATCCCATTCTGCTTTACTATACACCCAATTCTGAATTCCATTTCCAACACTCACTTCTCCTCTTCCTCCTACTGAACAAACTAACACATAGTGGTCACTTCCTAAAGATTTACCTGTCAAAACCTCCCAGTTACTGATCCCTGCCAAACTTACTGACACCAACGTCAGATCCAACACTGACTCATTACTTGTTCTTATATCCATCCTTGTCCCCCTCCCATCATTCAAACAAACAAGATTCTTGTCCTCCATTAACTCTTCAATTACTTTTCCATTCGTGTCCGTGTGATTCCCTCCCCACATTGTGTTATGTGCATTGAAGTCTGCAAACCATATTATCTTGTGTCTTTCTATACCTTTAATCCCAACTAGTTTATCATTCTCTAACCTTTTACATGGATTATAGTAATTAACAACAACAAACTCCTCTCCCCATACCTCCACCACTATATACTCTTGTTCCGTTCCAATTTCTAATACCCTGTATGATATACCTAGCTTAATAAATGTTACACATCCTCCACCAGCCCCTTCACACCTGTCTCTTCTTATACCTATGTATCCATAAATAACTAAATCTAACACTGGTTTCAAAAATGTTTCTTGAATGCATATTACTTGTGGTTTTCCTTTAATTTCTCTTAAAAAATATTTAAACTCCGGGCCATTTGCCAC
Organism: Gadus morhua; assembly: GCF_902167405.1. Taxonomy (NCBI): domain Eukaryota; kingdom Metazoa; phylum Chordata; class Actinopteri; order Gadiformes; family Gadidae; genus Gadus; species Gadus morhua. The sequence continues at coordinate 3,320,106 of NC_044050.1, read as the reverse complement.
CAAGCTCCTAGCATTCCACTGTATAATTTTCACCATGGTTATGATGTTTTCTCACCGGCTCCTGACTACTCTGTAGTCTTTATCTCGGCTACCAAAGCCTCCCATTTTAACCCTTCCATCCCCAAATAATCCTTGGCTGCCTTAGCTATTATCTGTATGCTCGTTGTCTTGGATGTGGAGTCTCTAGTGAAGTTTATCACTGCTGCAACAAAAATCACCACCTGCTTCTTATCTACCCACACTTTGTTCCTATCTTGCTGCTCTTCCACCGACTCCCTTGTCACTTTCCTTCCGCCTCCCCAGGCTTCTCCCATTCCCTGGCTCTTAGCACCGTGCCTCTGTTTTACCACCTTCACTGCTTCTGCACAGGTCACTTTGTCCAACACTTTTACCTTCTGAACTGCAACTTCCTCTTTCATTATTTCACAGCCTCCAAAAGTGACGACATGTTCACCCCCACAACGACAACATTTTCACTTTGCCCCCTCACACTTCCCATACTCATGATCCCCTGAGCATTTCGCACACCTCTTCTTTTCCTTACAGATTTTAGCGATGGGCCCAAATCTTTGACACTGAAAGCACCTCATTGGCTTAGGTATGTATGCCCTCACATAGAAACATAGGAACCCTAGAAATACTCTATCTGGTAATACTTCTCCTTTAAGCTCCACCAATACAGTTTCACTCATTTCCTTTTCAGGGCCCCTTGTCATCCTCTTAATACTAATCACTTCTATGCCTTTGGCCACCAAGTTCTCCTTAATCTCCTGCTCCTCAATATCCAGAGAGATTCCTGTTATCACTCCTTTGCAACGTTTCTCTCTCTGCATTCCAACCTGCACCACCTTCACCACTTTGTTAACACCAACCATTGTTAGTTGCTTTGTCAGAACTACCTGAAGCTCATCCGAGCAACCAATCAACAGATTTCCATCTCCTAAAACCCTAGCAAACTTTATATCACCGGATTTTCCTGTCAACTCCTTTGTTAGCTTTAACAGGTTCAGTTTTCCTATTCCTCCCTCCTCAGCAAACCGGACTATCATTTTGACATCTACCTTTTTCTCAACTCCCTTCTCCTCACTTGAGTCACTCACCATCTCCGTTTCGATACCATCTACACTAGGGCTGTAACGATACACAAATTCACGATTCGGTTTGTATCACGATTTTTGACCCACGGTTCGATACATCCCACGATTCTTTTAAATTTAAAAAGCATTTTATTTAAACAACACTTAAATACCAATTATCTTAACGTAACATTTAATAACAAATAATTTGGAACACTGAACAGATTTGAACCGAAAGAATACTATTAAAGTATAGCTAAATTAATAAAGAAATAACCAAAGATTGCAGTTGGAGGATGCTTTTTGCTGGTAGGCATAATAGGGCCCCTTTAACTGTTTGGTTGGTTTATTCAAATATCCTTATTCGCGCTTCTTATTAGGCTATGTAGCTTAAATAATGACATAATCAGGCCGTATAGAATGCAACATGTTTAATAGCCTAAATTTTAATAGATGAGGAAAAACATGAACGTCGCAATAACGAGGCATAGTGTTACGAGTAGCATATGTGTATACGTGTGTGAGTGACGTCAGCGAGTGAGTGGACGAGCGAGGAGAGCGAGCGGTAGCGCGTGTGTCTAGTGAAGAAGCGAACGAGTCCGGTAGAATAAAGTACCCATCCTGTCAATAATCGGTGGCCGCTTCATTCCAACCTATAAGCAGACAAACTGCCAGTCAAATCACACAAAACAATAGAGACAGGATCACACAGGCAATTTTTTTCGCGCTTGGCCCACTCTGGATAAATGTCGTTCATATCGCATATGAGGACTTCGACGGCTGTGGAGAAATGCAATCCTCCGTAGCCACGGAGAGCTGTGATCACAGAGAGGGCATCTCGTCACATATTTACGGCATCGATAGGAGGGGGCGCCGTCAGCAGACTATTATTTAGTTTGCTAATTATTAGCAAATTTCAATCGGACAATTTGACCGAAGAGTTAGAAAGGGCATTTCGCGCTCCTGCCTTCTCACACCGCGAGACAGGTTCGTGGCTTTGAGTATCGCGATTTTCGGTTTGTACGCGTATCGTTACAGCCCTAATCTACACTATTAAATGTTCTCGTTCTTTTAACTTCTCTTCCTTCCTCGCTACTACTACTACTGCCTCTTCCCCTACACTGCCCCTTTTCTCCTACCTCCCTTTCCTCCCTCCCCCTACCTTTACTCCCTTTAGTCATCCTATACACTAGATAGAAAAGACGGGAAAAATAATAAAAGAGAGAGAAAAGAAACGGGCACCTTTTCGGTCGGAACCCGCCTCTAGAACCTAACTCTAACCCCCACCAAGTGATATCCTTTTCCTTTATTTCCTATGAACCACAACCACACAAGTGCAAAAACCCCCAAGCTCAGAAAAGTTTGTCTCTACAACCAAATCAGTCCTCACGTTCACTTCCCTTATTCCGACTTCAACTGACCTCCTCCCCAGTCCACCCCCCCTCCCACTACAACACAAAGCAGGCACATAAGTACAAACACTCCTGATTGGCCTGAGTGCTGACACCTGCTCGCACTCAGGTCCAACCCCCCCAGCCAATCCGGTGCGCTCCCAACCTGCCCATACTCCCCCTGCAGGCCAGACGTCGCACGTCCCCCCACACATATATTCTCATAACAAAGCTTTGCTTTGAGAAGGATCAAATAATATAAATGTAATCCTACCTAATGGTCTGCACACTGCTCGTGAAGCTCTCGAGGGCACTTTTAATGAAGACTGCTGCATCAATGTCCTTCTTCTGGAGCCTCTGGTACAGAATGTCGACGTGCGACCGCTTTTTTTTATTAATTTTGGTCTTGGAGGTCCTGATTATTTTAATGCCAATTTATTTGAATTGGATCGTCGACTTAAGGAAATTCTTTCAAAGACGCAACTGCACACATTAGCAGCCATGTTGAAATTAGCAAGTAACTTGATCGAAGATATCCCTTCGCGCTCTTTGCTCAGTTACTTATGACGCAAGCACGTTAGGGCGAGTCCCAAATCTCCATTGAAGGCTCATTTTCAGAAAAGGTATAACAAGGTATGACAATACATGGTGTTAATATTGATAAAAAATGCAAATTACCCAACAACATGTGAAAACAACTTAATTACATGAAGGCCTTTAGCCAACTCCTATCTACAGAAATCTCAAAACGTGTTTGTAGCATCAGTAGACTAACAAACATATTTATATTATGGCTATGTGTTTTAATTTGGTTAGAGATTTCAAGTCTTATGATTTTACCCATTAGACTACACTCTACAAATTAACCAAGCTTACACAAGCAACCAAAAATGCATACCAATCCAAAATTACTAATTAATATTAACATTTGCTTTCATTCCTATCTAGAACTGGACAACCTCCACTGCATGACCGCCTCCCAAGGTATGACAATACATGGTGTTAATATGGATTTGATTTGTCATCAGATACCGATTCCTCCCACCAGAAATTGTCTTCAAATATGGATTTGATTTTTCATGTATAACACCTATTAGCCAATTGTGAAAAATAATGGAAACGATCTTTCCTCCCATCAGATACTGATTCCCCGCATCAGAGATTGTGTTCAACGAGTCAATGACGATGACTTCATGGACGAGAACGGGAACGGAGGTGCACCTTCTTCTTTTAAATGACTGTCAGTGGTTCTAAAAATACATGCAGACTTTATGTCCATGTGCTAAACCTGCATGACTTAGCTCATTAATTTTTTTTTTTTTAAATTCTTTACATTTTGCAGATTTACTACCAGGCCCCTGAAAACAGAAACGGAGGACAATGTAAATAGTGTGTAAATATTGTGATGTGTTGTAAGCGTGGCTGAGATACCATTAGAAACAGAAGGCTCACATTCTTTCAGAAACAGAAAAAACTATATTCGAACTCGGTCCGCCCCCATTGGGGGGGGGGAACCTTAACTGTCAATACAGTTAGCGGCTGCACGGCTTTATCATTCACCTGTTCACACACTTCAAGATGGTAAGCAGTCTTGTTCTTCTTACGGGTCCTAATTTGAACGTTGAAGTGATTTCAATTTGTAACTATTTCAGTGCAACACCATCTTCACTACATATTCAACCCGATATCATGCGATTTCATGCGCAGAAATGTTAATCTGTGCGCAGCGTGTCGCAGATCACGATTGTCGGACTTTCTTAGGGTGCACTCACACTAGGCCATCTGGCCGTGGCCGTTTTCAAACATAACCATGCTCAAATCTGCCAGTGTGGGTGCACTCACACTAGGCCATCTGGCCGTGGCCGTGGTCTGCTTACAATTCAGAAATGTTGACATATAACTAGATAATAATATATAGGCCTACAGATATATAACTAGAGGATGCACTGTACGTCAATTGTCGGAGAACGCTCCCATTCAGAATGTATTGGTTTACATTTCGGTCTGTGTAGCACTAAACAAGTCGGACAATCGTAACTTGGGACACGATTCAATAGATTAATAACGTTTGTGCGCATGAGCTCGAAATCGCGTGATACCGGGTTGACATATTGATGAGCAATTGTAATTCGGTTGAATGAGGATATTTATTTTATTATTTGTCCATTATTTGTCCATTTCCTCAGCATGTCAACAGAGTGCCCGATTTGCAGGAAGCACATGAACCACCTGAGGCCACACCTGATGGTATATCACCAAGTGAGAAACGTGGAGGAGACAATTCTGCTTGTCAGTTGGTCCAGTGGACGGTGAGTCAAAGTCCTAGTTGAGTGCTCAACTACCGTTATTATTCTTTATATATTTATTTTTCTTTATTTAACCTCTCTTTCCACTACAGCAATTGCTGCATTGTCTGCAAGTAATGCATTCTGTAGTTTCAGATGTAATTATTCCTAACCCTATCAACAGCCAAGGCTTGATGGAAACTGTTCTTGTTTTTAGGGTTACAGGTAAACTGAACTGCCGCGTTTGTGACAAGGTGGGCCTGTCCCGCCTGGACAGACATCTGTCGGACCTCCACCAACTTCCTCCAAACGTGAGTTCACTTAAAAAAAACAACATGCTACCTTTATTGATCCACATAGGAAATATCCATGTACCCCGCTCAACCCCCAAGCGCTCTCCATTGGCCCCTCCCCCACCTTCTCCAGGACCGGTTGCCACTGGATTCCTGGCTTCCTCCCCATCCACCCCTGCCCCCATGCCTATCCATCCAGTGGATAGCCCTTCCACTCTCTTCTCCAGCACTGCACTGGAGAAGAGAGTGGAAGGGCTGGAGTTATCAGTCCGTCAGCTGCAGGCCACGACGTCCCTGCAGCTTGATAGCAGCACTGCTACAGCACAGGCCACCTCTTCAGCCGCCCTTGCCAGACCCAGCCCTGGAAACACACATAGCCTTGACAGGGAGACCCCGTCCACACCAAGGTCACCTGAATCACCCGCCTCACTGCAAGGGTATACGGGGGACGAGTACCTGAACACTGGGCCGACAGTGGCACAGAGTACACAGCCCCAACCCGCCGTACCCTTTTCACATCTATTCTTCTTGGAAGAGGACCTCCACAGTTTGTCCCATGACCAAATCATGTCACCCTCATCCACGGACGCATTTAATGCATATTTAAATGGTCCAATGTTGCCATTTTAATAAAAGAAGGAGTTTCAAGGAGCCAGGAGATGGTTGTTGTTCTGAGAGATATTGGCTTACTTGTGTTCCATTGTAGATGTGTTCCATTGTCATGTTGATATGTTCCATTGTTGTCGTGTTTAGGTTCTATTATTGATATGTTTAAATGTTCCAATGTTACCGTCTTAATAAATAAATGTTTGATTGTTGACCGTCTTATCTTCTTATGGTCAAATTAATCTCAACACATTATCTATAGAATATACCTAAAACCCTGTGGATGTTGGTGTGTTTGTGCCAATGTTTTGAAAAATTATAAATACTTCAGTGTTTCCCCTATATGCACCTAGCAGCGGCGGTACGCCGCTGCTGAAATATGACCGCCGATGCTGAATTCCTTTTTTTTTTAACAAGAAGAGAGGAGAGCTTCATATTAACGGAGGAACTTCCGCAGATTCCGAGTTTGCGGTTCAATAGATCAGTGAAACATCGTTGCGACACAATTTAGTGTAGTAACCCAGAGAACCAGCTACAACATAGTTTTCATCCAAACGAGCCGTCTTTAGCGAACGGTGAATTGCATTGGCTTCTACGAGCAGTCGGCTTTCAGCCGCGAGCTTAGGGACCGTCTGCAAGGTGCAAAAAGCCCCAAAACTTGTTCCATAGAGGCATGGCCACTTCATCGTCCTACTACAAACTTTAGTTTTGAAAAATATATCTTATTTTCTAAGATTTTTTATTTAGGAACAATTTCAATAGCGTTGCCATTATTGACTCTAGATCCCTAAAACCAGTGTATTCTCCTCACCGTAGCCGCCCAACACTTCTAACCCTGCCCTCCTCACCAGTTTAACAGGAAGGGTTTAAGACGATCACATAACAAACCTGGCAGTGCTGTCTGGAGGTTCTGTTTGGTCGGATTATCAGAAGTCAACACGCCCTTAAAGGGCAACTTCACCTATTTCACATAAGCTTTGTATTTTTAGAACCCCCCGCATATTTTTGAATGGTCTAGCATCATTCCCTTATTTTCTGGAGAGACTGGAGAGATCCGTATCGATCAACACTTCCTGTTTTCAATGACGCGATATGACGAGATACAAGAAAATAGGAAGTGTAAGAGGGTGTAAGAGGGGGGGTGGGACCCACTGACGCTACAGACCTATTAGAGCAGTGCCAGTGGGTGGGACTTCACCAGCAGAAACTAACATCCACAGCGTCTGAAGCTAAGATAATAGAGGCTGTTGATAAAACTGAAGTACATTGGCGGAGGGTACTGGATCTGACATAGAAGATGGCTCCATGCAAAAGTTCACCATTTCGAAAGAAATACAAACGGACTACTGTATATTCCGCATTATAAGGCACACCGGATTATAAGGCGCAGCTTTAATGAATGGCCTATTTTAGAACTGTTTTCATATATAGGGCGCACCGGATTATAAGGCGCATAGAATAGAAGATACTGCAGTCAAACGTTTGACTGGGGTTGCGTTATGCATCGACTAGACCGAGCTGTGCTAAAGGGAATGTCAACAAAACAGTCAGATAAAGTCAAACTTTATTAAGCGTTCTGACAACTCCGGTCACTCCCATGGTAACAATGTTCAAACGTTAATGTGCATATTAACAATATCGCATCAATATCTGATCACTATCCGACAGGGTGGTGACGACGCTCTGCGACAGCCAGGAGCTGGAGCTGCAGGCCGTGAGGACGAAGCTGCTCCTGCAGGGGTCCAGCCTGGACATGCTGCAGGCCAGCCTGCCGCAGGTCCAGTCCAGCCTGCCGGAGGTCCCGATTTATTTTTATTTATTTTTTATTGTAAGCACTATTATAAATAAAAAGAAAAAGAAGGTGTTTAAAGTGCTTCACTGAGCTGAAATTGAACATTTCGAACTAAACCATTAAGCAAAATAAAACTTTTTTTGTGTTTAAAGTATTACACAATTAAAATGTTGACCGGTCTCCCTTTGCGCAAATTGCGGCTGTAGACGATCACACACTCTTTGGTAGAGACGTCTGTGTCGCCGTCAATCATGAAGGACATGTAGGCCTATGTGGCGTTTCCGACGTCTGCAGCTGTCTTTTGCTTTAAGGTGTCACCTATTACTGCAATGAATTGTGCACATGCCATCCCATTGCTATGCGTCGGGTTGACGTTTAATCAATTTTTCTTCATGAGAATAATTTCGGATTTAAATTTAGTGAATGGCAACTCCTCTTTGGCAATGTTGTATGCAACATTAAATTAGATCATTTCCGATTCCTTAGAGAACCTTATTGTTACTGTAATTGTTGTCGCTGAAATGCAGCGGGGAGAGGGGCCACTTTCTCTACACACTTGTCACGTCATGTTGGGTTATTTAGACAGCTTTTTTAATGTTTCGATACGAAACGTTGTTGACCCGCTTACAAATGCACTATTACCGGCCATATTCTGACCGCACTCCTGACAGTAAATCTGTACATCGTTTGGTTGATGTGTCCCCAATCTCTTCACTTCCAATTTTTCCTCCAAAGACATTAAAGAAAACCGATTAGAAAGTAAATAATCCACTTCGTTCATTTTGTGCTGTGATTGGTCAAAGGTCACTGTACTGTAGCTACTGTGCTAGGTCAGCCTTTCGGCTAAACTAATTTAGCCCAAATGGGAAGCATATGAAGGGGGCGTGTCATGGCACCTGTCAATAAAAGCTTGCTGCTCTTGGGCTAAATTTCGACCCGTCAATCACAATAAAATGGCCGCTTACGCTACTGTGCTTGGGCTGAATGACTTTAGCCCAAATGAGAAGCATATGAAGGGGGCGTGTCACGATACCTGTCGATCAAAATTGAATGGAAGCTTACGCTACTCCGCTCGGGCTGAATACATTTAGCCCGTTCACAGGAAAAAACCGAAGATATGTCATATCCTGGGTTTTTCTGTCACTTTTTGGTGCTGTTGCTGCTTTAGGTTTACCAACATTTAAAAGAATATGTTCTAAGGCAGTGGTTCTCAAACTTTTTACCATGAGTACCACCTTAGAAATGATTTGGCTCTCCAAGTACCACCGGAATTAAAATAAAGTGCGTAGGCCTATAACTACATAGAGTTTACACAGAAGGCATTAATATTAATAACACGATTTATTATTCACATAACTTGACTTGACTGAAGCAACCAACTGTCTATAACTCATGCATTGTATTTAAACACTTGCAACGGGATAATACTAACAATTGAACAACTGCCTCAATAGGGCTACCCAGCAAATGGGGATATCATCTGGCATATAACATACCAGTCAATCTATTGAGGTTATTAACAAGTATACTGCATTAAAGCATTCAGAGCACTGAATATACATTTTAACAACTGCAGTCAACCAATCATGTGAGGTAAATTGTACTGCATCAAAACATTCAAAGAATTGAACATGAATATTTAAATACTGGAGTCAAACAATCCTGTTATAAGTAATCATGCGCAGCAAAGAGAGAAATCATGTGTACTGCGATAACACTGTAATCAAACTATCATGAGTAAGAACAAGTGTATCATAGAAAAACAACGTATTCAGTATTAAAAAATACTGCAGTAAGTGCCATAAGGTCAGAATATAAACTACAGTGTTTCCCACACATTGACGAGACTATGGCGCCCCGCCATAGTCTAATTTCGGCCGCCATAGTCTCTGCGTGCACATGAATTATTATTATTATAATTTTTTTTTTTTTTTTTTTTTGCTCAGACGAAGTTCGTGTCGCTCTCATTGGGAAAAGCCACAAACCCACCCCTAAAGCCTAGTAGCCTACTTGTAGTAGCTACTCTGGTAGCTCGATTTCGCTTGGCATATTTTACATTTCACCTTATGATCTCCTATTTCTTTAAAGTAGGCCTATTTCAATTCTTCAGTGCGCTTTGCTTTAACCGCCATCTCTTAACTTTTTGAATTTTGGCGTGCCTGCACACGGCACGGAACGCGCCACACAGAAATGGATACATTTAATTTGCTTTGTGCCCACGGCATGCGTTAGTGGCGCCGCACAGAAAATTTATACATTTGCTTCAGAAAACGTTGTTTGTGTGTATGCAAACTCGAGTTTGCCTGTCCACGAACCGAGTTCATTTGTAGCGAGTAGTACTCGAGTTATCGATTCCCCAGATATCAGAAACGGTTGCTTCAACTTCAAAAAATTGCTTCAAAAAATCGTTCATACTCCGCGTACCACTAGAGGGCGCTCGCGTACCACAGATTGAGAACGGCTGTTCTAAGGTTTTTAATATTTAGGGGTCCAAGCCAACAGGTTGGATCCCTATTGTTTTTGTAAGGATTTTTCTTTTTCTTTTTATTCTTCCCCCCGTACTTTTGGGACCACAGCCCAAACCGTAAATGGTGCGCACACGCCAATAGCATGACTAGATCCAGGTACGGCACCGCTACTCAGATACCCAAATCCAGACACGCCGGTCACTAGTTTTTCATTTTACTGTAAAAGGTAGGGAGGGCTTAGCCCTGTTAGGGATGCCGTTCCACCGAGACCGTAGCTCCAGATCGGCCACCTTAATCTGCATGGATTCCTGTGCTTGTTTCATGTGCAGGAGCTCGCCTTGGAACTCTGTGCTGAACTCCCCCCATTAAGCCACGCGCTGATCATAGGATAGGAGATTGATGCCAAAGAGACTCGAATTCAAAGTTCAAATCCCTTCACTTGATCCCTTCACTTGCCATTTAACATCTCTTTACGTCTTAAACTATCTTTATGAAAACATATTTTCAACCTCATTTTGCACTACAGCACTCACCGCATTTTCTGCAGGAAATGCATTTATAGTTATGATTATTAGTACTTTTCTTTATATTTTTGTTAAAAATTGTGTGTTTTTCAAAGCCTTTCATCTCGACAGCTATTGAGGTTTTGTTTGGTGTACAGTAAATCTCAGGGATGGTAGCAATGATTTAATTGATTTCTGCGTTGCATAATCAGTGTTTGTTCTTTCACCCTCGTAGGACTAGGGAGTGTCCCTGCACTCTTTTCCCCCTTGTTAAGTATTTTAAGAAGCTGCATTACCCTCACATAGCCACTAGGAAGCAGGACCAAACATATAAGCTGTAAATTACCCTCACATAGCCACAAGGGGAGCAAGACCTTATTGAAGGCTGCTCCCTCCACAGAAGGCAGCACCTTTAGATAGGTGAAGAAGCCGAAGCCATTACGTCACCGCGGCCACGCCCACTACATAGGACACGCCCACTTGACCCACTTGACGTCCCCTAGCGGGTGATTCGAAGGAAACAGCCAAGTGATCAATAGGTAGACGGCAGAGAGCCACCGGGCCTAAGTCCGGGGGCTTGAAGTAGATCACGGTATTTTCCTCTCCACGCGTTAGATACAATTCCCTCCCTTAAGCTTCATAGTTTACCATACCGAAACATGCCTACTTTAACAATAAAGTGAGTTAAAAGCAACCCGGGATTGGACAAATTTCTTCAAGAATAACGCAATACCCTTCAAGCCCTAGAAGGGGGTGTTGGCTTGGGGAGGGGCTGGAGTCCTGAGGGCCCTCAACAAAAGCTCAAGTGTAAGAGTAAGTCAGTGCCTGAACATGTTGTCCCTGACGTGATGCGATATGAATTTAACGAGCATGATGCTCCCAGACGAGGAGGGGACCGTGACCAGGAGTCAGGGAGAGACGGCGGGGGAACTGGCAGGTCAGACTAGTGCTGGTGTTGTTCTCTGAAACCAGTTTGCGTCATTTCTGGTGATTGCACTGGAATGCACATGGCTTCTTGTGTTATTTATAAATCATCTCTGGCATTACCACACGCACTACCCCTGTAGTGAAGGGAACCCCTGTAGTGAAGGGAACCCCCCCCCCAGAGAACCCCCTCAAACTACAGAGTCAAGGCTAGATTCCACCGGAGGCGTACGCGCCGCGGGACGGCTGCGCCGCAGTCACGCTGCTGATCACTTCCACTATAATCAATGAGACCATTTCCGTCGGGCGCGCCGCGGAACGTTTCAGCAGCGTCCCATGAGCGGCGTGCCGCGCTGCGGCGCTATCTTTCCGTCCAATTCTATTTTTGCCGTGAGCCGCTGCTAAACCGCGTCAATTTCGACAGAGCAGGTCAAGCCGGGCAGGAAGTGAAAAGTAAAAGCCATAGAGCATCCGGTAAATTTTCAAAATAAAACACAATACTCAGCTCATGTAACTTCACATCAACATTGTTACGTCATGACCGGTGGGTCTGCTCAGAGGGTCGGCAACATTGGCGACGAGAGACTCATTGTCGAAGTTCAGCAACATGAAGTCATTTATGTACCAAATCATCCTTTTTGTAAGGAAAATGTCAGAAAGGACAAAGCGTGGCATTCAATTGCAATAGTTTTGGGAGTGGAAGGTCAGTACATTAGGTTTAGGATTATCGCGTGATCTCGCGTGAATACGGCTGGCTCGCAAGGCAGCGCTACGCTGCCGTTACGCGCCCGGTAGGAATGGACGCAGGGCAGAGGACGCAGCCGTTCCACGGCGCAGCCGTTCCGCGGCGCGTACGCGACAATCAGTGTTTTTTTTGGCCGTGTTTTTTATGGCCGTGTGTGTGTGTGTGTGTGTGTTAGAATAACATGCATGTCCAAACTCCTATTTCCACAAGGTATAGCAGTAAGTAATCCTATTTCCACACAGTATGCACATAAAAGTGTTAGAGAGAAGCAGTGCCTGCATGCATCCTGATGCAGCTCCACTGGTTACCTGTTAAGTCCCGGATCAAGTTTAAAATCCTCCTACTCACCTACAAGTCCCTGCATGCTCTGGCCCCCCGGTACCTCTCTGACCTCCTCCATCCCTACACCCCCCTGCGGTCCCTTAGGTCCTCTGCTAAGGACCAGCTGGAAACCCCCCGCACCAGACTCAAGACCTTTGGGGACAGGGCCTTCTGCGCCTCTGCTCCCTCTCTGTGGAATCTGCTCCCCCTCCATATCCGCTGTGCCACTTCAGTGGAGTCCTTCAAAAAGCTCCTGAAGGCACACCTCTTCTTAGAGGCCTATGGCCTTTAAACAGATCCCATGATCTGAGTCACTGATGTTGTGTTTTTTAGTTTTTTGGGAGGTTGGCGGGTGGCTAGTGTGTGTGTGTGCGCGCGCATTTCCTTTGCCCGTTTGTTATTTTTTTCTTTAATACATAACTGGTTTCTGTGTGTTGTGTGTGTCTTTGCATGTTTCCAAATTATTAATTTTAATTCATTATTACACAGAAAAGAAAAAAGAAATATGTTAAGAGGTTTTAACATGCAAATGTTAATTGTTCAACAGTAAATACACAGACCTGTATAAACCATGTGTTGAGGAAGAGGATGAGGAGTTGGTTGCAGTTGAATTTTTGTCGTGTTTAAATAATTTTTGTAAAAGTAGCAAATTTATGTCCGTCTCTCCTTTCCGTCTTGTGCACGTCTAAAAGTGCTCAAGCCACCCTGCCTTCTGCGTCATTCCAGTCTTGCTATGTGCAAAGCAAGACATGGGATTCTTTAGATCAACACAAAAAAAATTCAAATTTATATTTGTTTAGGTGGATGGTAATTTTAGAGAATATAAGTTTTATTTAGGTAATTTAAATGTGATTGTCACTGCACCAAAATGAACCAATGTTTGTGCTCACTCTTTAGATTCAGAGATGGTCTTTCAGCCCTTCAGTTGTTCACCACAGCCTCACCCTGCTTTGTTGTCCCCTGTCCTGAACCACTTTAAAAAGGGGCGGACTGCTCTGGAACCTGAGAGACTCTTCAAACCTGACCTCAGTCCACCACGGAGCAACAGGAGACTTAAATAAAGGAACACTTTGAGCTACTGGGCGGACTAACTCCTTGACTGAAGGTTTGTAAATCACTAATTTTTCATAACTAGTTGACAAAGCACATTGCCATGGTGCTGAACATTTTTTCTTTGCAGGAGGTGAGGCTGCCGTGTCTGTGGAGGAAGTTTTGATGTTCGCAACTGGACTGAATTCACTTCCCCCATCTGAATTGGAACCATCACCAAGAATAGAGTTCCTGGATGACTCTCCATTCCCAATGGCAAATACATGTTGTGAGGGACAAGCGTGGTCGCTCCACGTATCTGGGATACGTCCAACCAGATTCAGAGAGTGTAGGCAAAAACTAGGGTAATTGTCGCAGGACAAGAAAAGTGAAGCTTTATTTTCTCTCTTGTACTGGCCTCCCATCAAGCCAGCACCACCTTCAGCCCCCAAACACCAAATGAGGCAGCCCTTAAATAGGGGAATGATTGGACCAATCAAGGCTGTATGGGCCAGACCACTAGTTGGGGGAACATTCTTTAGCTAGAGCTACCAATCCTACATAACTGAACAGAAAGTACATCGTGTGAATACAAAATAAACATGACACTAAATAAACAATCACCAAATACATATATACCCACACCTTGTGCACAACCTATAGATATTTACAAAACAGCTGTTTTTATCAACACCCCCTGGGCCATTCCCTGATGCCATGATCCTGAGCTTCCCTTACCACACTGCCCCCTACCGTGGCGGAAGCCCAATTTCCCACATCCCAATTATATATATATATATACACACATATAATAATAATTTCTCTAATGCAAGACTGAGAAGGGGAAGGATTTCACCTTCTCACACATGTTCAAACACATTGAAATTACCACTCCTAGACATGTACACTGTGTTTAAGACAAAAAAAAATGGACATTGGACTTCAAAATTCTCCAGGATTTGGATGTTTTTAAGCCCTGAGATGACCCCTAGGGACGCTGAAAAGGTTGTTCTTTGTTGTTATCAAAGGTTAAGAATCTTTATAATGTAAAGATACAAGTGTTTTTCTCTCACAGTTAACATTTTAGCCATTCTATGTCAGACAAAATAAACAAGGCCAAGAAGTTTTGTTTTAATACTTAAAAAAATGTAATAAATATGCTTTACTTTGCTATTATTTGATTCATTTATTTCCTCAAAACACTGAGTGACATTCAGACATAGACGGCAGTGTTCCCCAGCTACTAATCAGATTTCAGGGCATATTAAAAAACATCTTAAACACTCTAAAAACAATAGCAGGAAGAAAAGAAAAGGGTTAGGGTTAGGAAGAGAAGAGGCAAACCCATTCACCTTTTGCGCTGAAATTCACCCTTGCCCTCCCACGCCTCCTCCGATCACTCCTGCGAATGTTACCGCTGCCCTAGCAAGGGAAGATCCGAGTCATCAGGCTCCATCTTCTCCTTCCCCCTCCTCTTCCTCACTACTCAGTTCTTCTTATCACCAGCCCCGCATACACCCCTACACGAATCGCAAAGCCACTATGTGGTCCCTCCCGAAAATCCATAATCATCATGGGCGATTCAAATTTAGCCCGTATCCCAAAAGTAAAACTGGACTAGATACAATGTTTCCCAGGAGCTACGCTCAGACACATGACAGCCGTCCTCTCAGACCGGACACCAAACTCATGGTTTTATCGGTTGGTATAAACAACTGCCTTAGGGAGCAAACGGCACTTACAATAACTAAAGACACCCGACGGCTAATTAGGACAGCCAGAAGTAAATTCCCCAAGGCTCGCATCGCTATTCCCCTTTTAACCGTGTCTATTAAATTATCCGCCGGCCAACTCCGTTGCGTTAAGGCCTTTAACACCTTCGTTAGGGATAACATTGAAGACGTTGACTCCCGTTCCGGCTACCTTAATCAACTGTTGTTACTTAAATTCCGGGTCCTCAAAACGGTCACACACTCACTGCGCAGCCCGTTGTCCTCACAGCGTTCGCCCACCACCAGCCCAGCGACAGCACCTGCCAAATACCAACACATCACACGGATCTTAGATAAAAATCCCCCCAATTCACACACAAAGGTTGTGGTTCTCTCTCTGGGCATCAACCATAGGGAGAACCTGTTTGAATCGACAACGGGCTTTCTCCAGGCACTGCACCGCAAAACAGTAGAAAAATACCCGCAGGCCACAATCTATGTCCCCCTCATTAATTTCTCACATAATTTATCTGCACCACATCAGACCCTATTAACACGCCTTAATTCATTCATCACTATAAAATACAACACACTTTCGAAATACACCATTCTGAATTTCACACAACTCATGACCACGTACATTGGACAGCAGACACTGCATCACGCGCACTTCAACATTGTCTGTGTGAAAAAGAGTTTCCTCGACGCAAATGGTTGTTGTTAAAAAGCATATTTTTACTTAAAACACATAGCACAACCGTCGAGTCACTTGCACAACTCAAGCCTCCCTCCAGTCTAAAACTCTGGCCTTCTTAAGGCCTGATTCCACCGGACACGTTACGGCAACGTTACGGCTGCGGCACGTCTTGGCCGCGGTCACCGCAGCAGATAGGTTCCACTCTAATCAATGAGACCATTTCCACCGGGCGCGTTTCTATTTCTATTTTTGCCGCAAGCCGTTGCTGAACCGCGTCAATTTCAACAGAGCAGATCCAGCAGGGCAGGAAGTGAAACAGTAAAAGCCATAGAGCATCCGGTCAATTTTCAAAATAAAAACACAATACTCAGCTCATGTAGCCTATCACAACGTCATTTATGTACCGAATCATCATTTTTATAAGGGCAATGGTCGGAAGGTCAAAGCGTGGCATTTAATTGCAGTCGTTTTGGGAGTGGAAGTTGAGTACATTAGGTTCAGGAATTATCGCGTGATCTCGTGATCTCGCGTGAATACGGCTGGCTCGCAACGCACGTTGCGCTGCCGTAACGCGCCCGGTGGAAATGCAAGCAGGTCAGAGTCGCAGCCGTTCCGTGCCGCAGCCGTAACGTTGCCGTAACGCAGGGATGGGCAACTTTCATGATAAAGAGGGCCACATTTTTTATCATAACCATCGGAGGGCCACATCACTGCACACTTCAACTAAACGTGAGCTGAGAGAAGCTACATAATTTTGAATTTGGTAGATGATTTCCAGTATTCTGGTGCATTTTGGCGATGGCCACTACCTAAAAAATCGTCCAGAATCATAACCTATGTACGGTATGTTAATTGAACCAACATACATTCATTTCATGTTTTCCATGCTCAAACAGCCACATGAATGGTCAGTATTTTTATCAGTGCAAAGGGCTCACATACATCATCATTCAATGAAGTCAAAAAACTGAAAAACAGTGGCCCAACATTAAGTGCAACAACTCAATGAACTCAAACCCAACAAACAGTTGTAGTAGTTGTAGTGGCGACTTAAGTGGATCTTTAATGACTGATATCGCTTCTAAGCAAACTAGACGCATGGGTTTGCCTTTGAATTCTATGAATTCTTCTCATCTTTCTTGAACGAGTTTTCTGTAACTCGATCAATTATTATCATTATTATAATTTTTTTTTTTTTTTTTTTTTATAATTATGTGCGGGCTGAGTGGGCATGCGGGCCGCGGGCCGCATGCCCGCGGGTCGCGGGCCGCATGCGGCCCGCAGGCCGCCAGTTGCCCATCCCTGCCGTAACGCGTCCGGTGGAATACCCGGGTCAAGGAGCACCAGAATGGGTGTGGCTCAATTAGCCTATGAGCCACAGCTGCAGACTATTACGGCTAACAGCCAGACAGGAATATGTGCATCTTTTAAAACATGGTTTAAAACAGTGAAGGTGCCATTCACATCTTCACAGGCTGGATCAGTTAAACTTCGGGCGGGGGCTAAGTCCCAACAGGGACACCCCCGTCCCCAGGAATCTAACATTCTGAACCTATCCACCATCTTAAGCCATCTGTCAGAAACGGAAACTCAGCTGCTGGAGAGGGGCCTCAGTTTCATCCCCACCCCACGTATTTCAGATAAACTCAAATTTCTCAGAGACGTCCATAAATATAACCGGTCCCTTAAACTTATGGAACATTTCCATGGCCGTCCCGGTGGGCCCAGTCTTGTCGGGGAACCTCACCGCACTCCTCCACAACAATACACATAGCCATTGTGGTAACCCAGCACGGTGAGCGAACCACCACCTCCCGAAACAGGACACATCTTTGCTGGGCAAAAGCCAAAAAAGCATGTTTAATCCCGTCACCCACGAGGACCGGTCTCTCCGTACAGGAGCCACATGGCTGGGAGAGCCCTGAATGAGTCGAGAAGCAGGCTATTTAAGCCCTTCTTCTCCACCTGGTCCTCAGGTGCTCTGCATGTCCTTATTGGCCCGGGCCGGGTTGCCACACCATACATAACCACTCAACCAACATTTTAGAAACACCCAACATTACTGAACAAGAATATACGGCACTTAGACACCTGCGTAATTACAAACACAGTCATTAAACCCGCTGACAAAGGGTCCAAAATAGTAATCCTAGATTCACAATAATACCTCTTAGAAGCACACAGACAGTTAGGGAACACATTACATTACAGACCCATACAGGATTCACTCCAATTGGCCACACAACACACATCAAATTCGCAATATATTTACTGATCTCCATAAACGTAAATACATCACACATAGACAGAAAATATATTTAGACGGTCCAGACACTCCACGCGAACGCCTGTTTTATCTTCTACCAAAGATCAACAAGGCGCCCGAATCCTGGGCCCCGTTTCCCGAAAGCGTCGTTAGCCTAAGTGGATCGTGAAGTGCGTCGAAAGGGCATTGTAGAGTTTTCACCACGTTTTCCGAAAGCATCGTTGGTAACTAACGTCTTGAAAACGCTCGTAGCTAACGAGTACTCCAGGGGTACTCGTAGGTACTTGTAGGACGCTAAGAGCATCGCCTACTATAGCCTCAGTGGCGTCACCATCGGACATTCCGTGTATTGTATGCGTTTTATTAAAACGCATTGCGTCTTTATGTTCTTAGTTTGGTGATTAATAAAGATTATTAATTAATTTATTAATAAAGATGTTAAAATGGCCAAAATAAAACGGGACAGTCCAGAATATGTTTGCGCAGGCAGGGCACTCAAAATGTGTGAGAGAAAGTGGGGGGATTTGTGCAGACTGTGACATAGGCTACTCATAAAACATAGCCTAAAATAACCCCAAAAAATCAAAATTAAACAATATAATGAATGAAAGAAATGAAAAAAAAATTAAAAGGCAAAAGGAGCAGGCAAAAGGCTGGGATATGGCGGGGATTGGTCACGTTGACGGGGATGTTTAGTGACATGGGGAGGGGGGGGGGGGGGGGTTAAAAAAAGCCCCGATCACTCTTCGGCGTGATTCCAAACCAAATTGCAAAGAACGGATCTTCCTCGTCCTCGTCCTCGTCCGGTTCACCCAACGTCACCCCAGCCTTGGCTGCAATGTTGTGCAACATTGCTGTCACGCAGATCAAAACGCACGACTTGGCTGCAGCAAACTGGAGCCCTCCGCCGGACTTGTGGAGGCATCGGAAGCGCAACTTCCAACTGCCGATCGTGCGCTCGACAATGCACCAGGCCAGACGGTGGGCTTCGTTGTAGGCCTACTGTTCCTCGTGGACGTCTCCCGGGTTAGCCACTGGGGTGAACAGGTGAGGCCTAAGCGGATAGCCACTGTCTCCGAGGAGCCGCCACTCTCCCCTGGAGGCTGCAGCCAGCCGACGATGGAGGACTCGCGGAACACGACAGAGTCGTGAGTGCTTCCAGGCCATCTCGCTGATGGTCGCACACCACCTGGCAGTTGACAGCGGCATATCCCTTCCGACAGATGTAGACGTGGCCATCAACGTGGGGCGTGAGAATTGGAATCAAAGTTCCATCCACCACTCCGGCCATTTGTGGGATGCGGAACGACCGAAAAAAAGTTCTCTTGGGTCGCACCCATCTCGTCTCTGCTGTGGAAACGGACGTGTCGCGGTATGAGACAAAGGAGGCTGTATGTCACTGCCTGGAACAATCTGCACACTGACGCCTTGCACAGGCCCTGGCCATCTCCTACCACCTGCAGGAAGCTCCCTGTGGCGTAGAATCGGAAGGCGGCCAACAGCTGCACTTGCAGTGTGAGCGCAAAGCTCCTCCTTGTAGCACGTCTGAGGTCTTGCCTGATCGCCCCAAGCAGCTGTCTGATGGCCTCCCTGGGCAGCCTGTAGCACTGTATTACTGCCGCGTCAGTGTAGACCTCGAGGGGGTCAAAGTTGTCCCGGATTCGGCCATTGATCGCAACAAGGCGACTCCGGGGACGTCTCTCTCTCTCTCTCTCTCTCTCTCTCTCTCTCTCTCTCTCTCTCTCTCTCTCTCTCGCGCACGGAGCGCTAGCACACGCTGTCTCCCAGCCATTATTTGCACTGACGTACTGCATTGTCCCTTGCACTATATTATATATAATATGTTCAGAGACTAATTAATCAAACCTGTCAACGATTGTTAATTTGATGCGTCATGCCTACAACACTACACTATCAACACATGATTAACAATCAATCAGACACTCGGTAATGTTAAACAGCAAATTTGTTAAGGGTAGGCCTATATCAAACATCATTGCCTATTTTTAATTTTTTGTCAGATGGAATTATTTCAGGGGGGAAAATGCCGTGAAACGCACAGTGCATTCAGGATTAGGACTGATATATGTCGGCTTAAGCCTAATCAATTGTGTTTTAATGTCTTTAGCATTCATATAATTGCAGTCTATTTTTTTCGTAGGCTACTCTGCTGTTGTCCTTGATGGGGAGATATTTTAACCCTTTTTAACACAATTTTCCTGCGACATTCCTGCGTCTCCCCCTCCTACGGAGCCCATTTCAGCACGGTGTCAGACAGTTACAATCCTACGACGTCGTGAGTGCAGCGAATGCGCGTTCACGTTAAGAGGAGTTTCGGGAAACGCGACAAAGAAATGATCGATGGTTCGAAAGATCCATCGGGAGAATGATCTTACGAGCGAAGATCCATCGTTATCGGGAAACGGGGCCCTGGACGGTCCCTTTCTTAGTGCCGCCGGGTCGGCCCATCATCTCCGACTGTGGGAGCGAGTCCTCTGCAGCAACTGAGTTTATAGAGTACTACCTCAACCCCATCTCCCGGAAACACCCAAGATACCTACCACTTCATCCAAACACTAAATAAGACACCGCTTTCAACACAAGTGTTTTTATTTACAATTGATATACTCATTATACACCAACATCGACATAGATTCTGGCCTGCGGGTGTTGTGGTAAATTACAACCGTGATATAAAACACTTCGACTAACTTAAGAGAGAGGAAAATAAATCGAGGGGTCCGGAGCAAGTATTGACAGAGACTTTATTGCTACCCACAAGTAAACAATATAGAGCCGAGTGATGTTTGCAAAGACACTCCCGGATTATCAGATTCCAGCGTCTTCTTATTCACACACTACAGCACAGCACTCAGCAGTTTCTTGTTTTAAGTGTCCGCCCATAATCAATCACAAGTTCCCCTAACCAAATGGTCAACGAGATAACTTAGGACACCAGGGGCCTGTACCACGAAGCTCGCTTAGAGGGTTAGCGAGGTATGTTGAGCTCAAAGCCTGGGCTAGTTGTACCACGAAAGTCGATCTCTTTTAGCGTCGCTGTATCACCATGGTGACTTATGCTCGCAACCAAACCTGGTCGGGAGCAGTTTTTCGGCTTAGTCTAGCCGGAGATCGGCTACTTAAATCGGCGTGCGCAGGTTGTATTGCATTGTATTGTATTGCAATGTATCGCATGTTTTCAACCGCTGAGAGGTAGCGGCTGTAGCGTAGTGCACTTAATTTCGTTGTACTTTACGTTACAATGACAATGACAATAAAGATATGAAAGATATGATAATGGATTAGTATAAGACCCGAACGCAAGCGACCGGGGTTCAAATTCGCCGGTCTATCATCATGCATTTTACCCCCATTGTTGTGGTGCCAGCACGGCCTTGAAAATATGGGTTCAAGTTCGAAATAAGCAAAATGACGCGCTACCTCCACTCTAGCACTCTGTCACGGAGACACAATGCGCAACAGTAAGCATTGTCTACATAAGGTCCAACAAGGACGATCAAATAACGAACAGCCTCTGATGAGAATCTGTATCTCTCATGAAGAACCCCAATTTCGTTGTTTGCACAATGACAATAAAGTCTGAAATCTGAATCGTCTGGCTGTGGAATGTTCCTCCGCTTGCAGAGGTTGTGTAGAATGGCACATACAGTGATGACTGTGCTCGCCCTCTCTGGGGTGAGGCGTATTTCGCCGTGGAGGACATGAAACCGACGTTTCATCTACCCAATTCCTCTCTCCACAACATTTCGTGTATGTTTATGTGCTCTAGCATACATGGAGGAAAACAGTCAACAATAATAAATATGGATTCAACAAATAAAAGGCGTCAAAGAGCCAATACGATGTGTTGTACGCATAGGACTAAGCGTAATCTGTGTAATCACTTACATGTTATACTTTAACTGTGCTCCCGGTTGTGGATTGAGGTAGGGTGTCAAGAGCCACGTCTTGCAGGGATAGCCACTGTCACCCAGCAAGTGACACCCAACTGGTACATCTCAAAAAGCTGCCTCAGACCGCTCTCCATTAAAATGCGCGAATCATGGGTAGCTGAAGCAGGCCACTTTGCAACAACATCCAGTTGGCTATGTTAAAATTTCCATCAAAAACAACCTGCGTGTTGATGGAATGCCCTTTCTTCCTATTGACGAACAAGTCCTCGTCTTTTGATGGCGCAATTATTTTTATGTGCGTCCCGTCAATAGCACCGACCACACCGGGCATACCTGCAATTGCCATGAAGTTGGCTTCGATCCTGTGTAATTGTTGAATGTCCAAAGGAAAGTTTATGGCACGGCTGACTGATGTTTGCGATATTTTTTAATCGTCTGCATTGCAAAGTTGCATTTCCCCTGTTGCTAAATAACGTAGTGTGGCCAAACATTTTATTTCGGGACTAATCTGAGGGGTATTCCACAAAGCCGGTTCTCTCATAACTTTTTGTCATTATTAAAGAGAGGCCTGATTCTCAGATATGCAGGTTGGATGGCTACGGTGTAGGTCTTGCAAGCGAGCCGCTGGGTGCAGGTGCAACGAGATGGAGCACTTGCTGAGTCATTTCCTGTAGGGCTGGAGCCACAGGTTGAAGCGTAGACCCCCTTTGATATATGAGACCTCAAAGTACAGCTTACTTAAATTTTGTCGACCCAGTCACCTATTGCATCACTTCCTTTAGGGCTTCGGCCTCCTAATTGATCATTGTAGTATAATTTAATGCCCTCTTTCATATATATGATACCTCCACCACTGGGACGTGGCAACAATTCTCCAAATCCATATGGGGAGGGGGGGGTGATGCTTGTGGACAGTAGGGTTGTACACTAGACATAAATAGGAAACAAACTCAGGAGAAGGAATGACCTCTCACAAATATTGATTCAATAAATTGTTTTTAACCCTGCCTCGTTAAATCATTGAGCTTGGTGTTTTGCTTTCAAAAATAGGTTATAGAAGAAGTCTAAACTGCAGAAAATAAAAACATCCAAGCTGCGTTTTAAGGATACCTTGGAATAACTGTCTATTTTTTAACCATCGGACCCTAGTTTACGACAAAAACAACACAATGGACGGCAGCTCCTTTGCCGCGTGGTTTTTAGAGCCATGTAAGGATTAGAGGGGCTATAGGGTAGGGTCGATAGCAACCACCATAGCAACCATGACGGTCAAGTGACTTGATGCAGCCCCGTTGAAAAAAATAGAATACCACCCTACACACTGAGGAGAATAATGTTATTTAAATTATTATGACCATGAAGTCTTTATTTGCATGGGTTTACATTTCGTTCTGTGTAGCATGGAAGAATCTGAGAAACACTCCCATTCAGAATGCATTGGTTTACATTTCGTTCTTTGGAGCACAGTTATTTTTATTTATTTATTTATTTTCAGTTTTTGTGGAGATGCTTCAAAGATGCTAATTTTTCTGCAATAATCCATAATCCAATGGAAAAACCCGTTGGCTTTTTGTCAAGGGAAACCCAGGGCGACGCTCACTTCCGGGTTGGCCAACATACGTCATCCCTCCACCACTCTATACTGTAAAAACACATGTTCAAGTTGAATGATAATGCATGAATCTATTCATGCTATTCATAACAATTATTTTGGCCATGGTGGATCCAGATCTGTTCCGGAGCATTTCTGGCAATTCGGGCAACAGCGCAGGGTTGCCAGGTCCTGCCTGCAAAAAACGTCCAGCCCACATACCGTTCAAAATCCACCCAAAATGTCCTAGAAGCAGCCCAAGTTGTTGTTTTAGCAGCGAAATGCATTGTGTGTGTGTGTGTGTGTGTGTGTTAGCGTGCGTGCGTGTGTGTGTGTGTATGTGTGCTTAGCACGCTATTTTATGTTGAAATGCGACGTAATCCAGTGTTCACGAAAACGTACACTGTCAACGTATGCTTTTGGAGACTGGGTTGGCTCTCAGATAAACGTGTTTCTAACAAGATGATATTGTAGCGTCACAGGGTTTGGGAGGAAGGGGCGGGCCTTCTGAGAGGGGGTTCCGGGGGTTTCCTTCCGGGCGGGAGTTTTGGTTGTTGTAGTTTTCCGGTGGAGCTGTGCCTGCCTGTCCGATTGTGGAATCCAATAAACCTGCTATCAAGCTTACTTCGCTCAATACCTCGCCTGTGGTTATTACAATATCATTAAAAGTTACATAAAGTAACGGTTTAATAACACAAACGCAGGAAACACGTGAGCTGCTAGTTTAGCGAAAGCAGCGTCCCTAGCAACCTGACGTCGTTGAAACATGCGAGCGAGCCGATTAAATCTTCCTAATAACTATAAAACTAAAGATCAGACACAATCACTGACTGAAGATTATGCAAGTAAAAAGTATATTTCTCGCTAGAAATGTTATTAGAAACACGTTTAACGGTGAATCGATCCTAAACTATTGCATTTCCCATTCAGATAATAAAGATTAATTAATAAAGATCATACACATTCACTGACTGAAGATTATGCAAGGAAAATGTACATTTCTCGCTAGAAATGTCATTAGAAACACGTTTAATGGTGTATCTGTCCTAAAATATTGCATTTCCCATTCAGATAATAAAGATTAATATGGCTACGTAACAATTTCACCAAATGCTAGGAGAACGTATCGCCCCCTGTTGGGGCTATTCCCCCATTCATTTCGAATGGAGAAGGACGCGTGTTCAGGGCAATAGTATCTGTCTGCGTCCTGCAAGACGGAGGCGTAACTTGTAGTAGGAGGCATAACTTGTACTAGGAGGCGTAACTTGTTCTTTTCTAAATCGCGGTCCACGCGAGATCTTTCTCTTTTCGCGGTAAACAAAAAGCGTTGTAAATCACGGTTCACACGAGATCTTCATTGAAGTCGGGTCTTCCGATATTCATGACGGTAAGTCAATTTAAGGCCTAATATTTGAGGTCCGAGTTGCGGTCATTTATGTACTCGCGCACCACTGCTACATACAGATCACTTCCGCGATTTAGAAAAGTACTAGACACGCCTCCGACTACAAGTTACGCCTCCTCCGACTACAAGTTACGCCTCCTACTACAAGTTACGCCTCCGTCTTGCAGGACGCAGACAGACCCACCTTGTTCAGGGTGACGCTTTGGTCAGGCAAAGCGTGACCCTGAACATTCCTTGCGATGTGGACAGATGTATCTATTTTACGCCTTGGCGTGATACCGGGTTGAAATATCACCTCAACGCAAATCGTTTGGTAGAAAGCTCGCAGGTACGAGCTGCCACAGCCATAGACATCTTATAGATAGACGGAGCATTGGCTGCTGGGACGCGAGAAATACGGCCGCCATCTTGGAGTGGTCAACCGGGAGCAGCAACAGCAGCAGAAACAGGATGCCGGGCTGTTGTTCAGCGTATTCCTGCTCAAATCGGCAGACCATCCACAATAGGAATCGGGGGATTACTTTTCACAAGCAAGATTTAACATTACCGTACTATTGGTATAATTAGTATTGAATAATAAAACACGCCAAACCATGTGGCCTTTATCATAGCTACACGTATGACAAAAAAACGCATGAAAATCAGTGGTATTCAGTGAGGTATGATTAATTAAATGCGCTGACAGTTCATTGCTCCAGCCAAACGGATTACACTGAGTGGAGCGGATGACCACTCCAAGATGGCGGCCCCGCGTCTCGTCAGCGCCAGTAGGCGGTAGCATTCGATGCTCCGTCTATCATATAAGATGTCTATGGCCACAGCCCCTGAAGCTGGCGCTAGCAGCCAGCCTCGTCAAGACACACTCGACTCGGATGCATTGAATCTTGAGTGGGATGGAAATGTTATTAATTTGATCTTAATATACACCGTATGTTAATGAAAGACATGTTTTAAATAAAAGAGACATTTATCTTTAAAGTCTATTATGTGAACTATTCATTGAATCACGAGGGAGACCAGGGGAGGGAGGGAGACGGGGAGAGAGAGACAGAGAGAGACGGGGAGAGAGAAAGAGAGACAGAGAGAGATTGTCCGGCCGTCTGTCTGTGGTTTCTTTCTACAACTGACAAAGAGACACTGAGGTAACCCCCCAAAACAAAACCCAGGGAGGAGGTCCGGGAATAATATCGGAAAAACATTTGTTGTTCTATTAATAATTTCTGATTAATATCTTATTATTCTTAAGGCACTTATGGAAGCATTATTCAATAATAAAACGAGCAATCATCGGCTGAACACACGAGAACATTCAGTTGGATCCACTGAGTTGTTTATTGCAATTATGCTTCATTAACAAATAAGACAGAAAAATTGTCCCTTACATGTTCACAATAAACGCAAGGACTAAAACAACTACAAGCAGCAGTGTAGCGACTAGTATCCAAACGAAGCAGTCGCTGAGAGGCTGAGTGTAGGGTGTAAGCTGATTGTCCGACGCACTGTACTAAACAAAATATCCACTGAGATCCGAGATTCCGTTTACCGTTTTTTTATTGAAAAAAGTATGACAACTTATCATAACGTGTTCAAAGTATGAAGAATATCGATCACAGCGATCTAAGCAAAAACAGCGGTCAACAAAAAATACGACCTCCCAGTAACTCACCCTCTCTTTCCTAGTTACTTCCGCCTGCACCAGCGTACCTGTGATTATATTAACTAGATGTTACCGCCCATATGATCGTAAACCAATTACTGTGATATCAAAATAAACAACAAAAGTTACGAAATATAACAACCAAAATAACCCAAATATAAACCACGAAATTATCTATTTCCATTAATAAACACATTCATGGCTCCTACACACCAGCCCCTAATTATTAAGCTATCACCCAATAATTATACACAATACGAGTCATGAAATAATTAAAACTAAACAGTCCACATAATGAGATTACATTCCTTGTCTTGTTCCGTCCTCATGATCCTGTGAAAAGGTCAGTCAGTAGGGCCAGAGGTTACCAGCACATAGCCCTGTGATCTGTGTTCGCCACAGTCACTATCAGTCAAGTGTCAAAGTTAAGCTCGAGGTCTAGGTATTGTCATCCCTAACAGCCTCCCCACATCCAGCATCGGCCTCCTGCAGCAGACAGACCTTGGTTATAGGCCGGTTCAGGCAGCTACTCTTAGTTTTGATGCGCACCTGACGCACAAAGCCCCTTCTATCCGGAAAGGTTTGTAGGACTCGTCCCATGACCCAGGAGTTACGAGGTGCTGTGCTGTCCACTATAAGCACCAGATCTCCAGGAACAAGGTTGCGCTTCACTCCTGACCATCTCTGCCGCTCCTGCAATTGAGGCAGGTACTCCTTAACCCATCTTTTCCAGAACAGGTCTGACATGTACTGGACCTGCTTCCATCGCCTGCGTGCGTACATGTCGGCCTCCTGGAAGACTCCTGGTGGCAAAGATGGTAATGCCTTCAAAAGCAGCAGGTGATTAGGCGTCAATGCTTCCAGGTCATGAGGATCCATGGAAGCTTTTGTAATCGGTCGGCCATTGATAATGGCTTCCACCTCACAGAGAACTGTATGAAGGCCTTCTTCATCCAAACTTTGCACATTCAAGGTGGAGTTGAGGACTTTACGGACTGATCGAATTAACCTCTCCCAAGAACCTCCATGATGGGAGCCAGCTGGGGGATTAAAAGTCCATTTTATCCCTTTCTGAAGGAGGACATCATTAATCTGTGCCTGATTCCACTGCTCAATGGATGTTTTCAATTCGTGTTCTGCTCCCCTAAAATTCGTCCCATTATCTGAGCGCAATTCCCGTACTTGACCACGTCTTGCTATAAAGCGTCTGAGAGCATTTATGAAGGCGTCCGTGTCGAGGGAAGGTGCCACTTCAATGTGGATTGCTCTTAACGCCATGCAGGTAAAAATTACCCCATACCTCTTAACAACACTTCTTCTGCTCCTCACCTCGAAAGGTCCAAAATAGTCTACTCCTACCCGTGTAAATGGAGGTTCATCTGGAATCACCCTTTCAGATGGTAAGTCTGCCATTAGCTGAGACACTGGCTGAGCATTCAATCGTCGACAGCTCAGACACTTTGACAGAACACTCCTTATGGCTGTACTAGCTCCTGAGATCCAGTATTTCTCCCGCAGCTTAGACAACATGTGGTTTCGTCCACTATGTCCCACCTCTTGATGGACATGTCTCAGCAGAAGGGTTGAGATATGTAAATCTTTTGCCAGTATTATGGGATGCTTAGCTTCTGCTGGCATAGATGACCTGCTGAGCCGACCACCAAGTCTTAGAACTCCATCCTTTATTAGTGGGCAGAGTGTGTGGATGTGACTATGACCCTTGACACTTTTGCCTTTTTCCAGCATGGAGAACTCCTCTGGAAACCTCCTCCTTTGACTGAACTTGATGATCTCTAGCTCCGATTTCTCCAACTCCTCCACTGATAAACAACTTGAAAGCATCTTTCTCTTGAATGTTTCCATATCCCTCTCCAATGAACGTCGTTGTTGTTCCATATCCAACGCAGATTGTGCAAGAGCCATATTCAATTGTCTCCTCTTCTGGCAGAGAGATAAGAGCCAAGTTTTAAATCTCAAGATCCAAGCTACAGACTTTCTCAGATGGATCCAAGAGCTGAAGTGGTGGATCATGCGAGTTACTGCATCAGCCTCCTCACTGGCCTGTACAGTATTCACTGTGGCTTCCTTCTTGACCTCAGGGTCATCTGCTGGGAGTCGATGAACATTCTCAGGGTTGACAGGCCACTCATTCTCAGGTTGAAGGAGAAAACGAGGCCCTGACACCCATGTTGCATCCTTGAGAAATGCATCGCCTTTAACACCCCTGGAGGCGACATCGGCTGGATTACTTGCCGTTCCAACATACCTCCACTGAGAGGGTTGTGAAGCCTTGCGAATTTCTGTGACTCTGTTGGCAACAAAGACTCTGAACCTGGATGTCTCATTCCTGATATATTTCAGCACCGAAGTACTGTCGGTCCAAAACACAGAGTCTTGAAGATGCATGTGCAGCTCTTTCTTCCACAAGATATCAATGCGACTGGCCATGGTGGCAGCGATGAGCTCCATTCGGGGGATGGTAGCAGGTTTCAATGGTGCCACCCTTGCCTTTCCCATGACAAAAGCACTGTGCACCTGTGAGTGTGCATTTCGTGACAGCAGGTAAGTCACTGCTCCATAGCCATCCTCGCTTGCATCACAGAAATGATGTAATTGTGCCGTAGTCACTTCACCAAAGTCCAATGGTTTCAGACACCTCATGATGTTGCATTTCTCCAAATGGAAAAGTTCATCCAGCCAACTTGTCCACTCCTGAGCCACGGTCTGGGGTATGACATCATCCCAGCCAAGTGCTCTCCTACACAGATCCCTTAAGATCTTCTTTGCGGACAAGACGACAGGACTCACGATACCAAGAGGATCATAGATGGAGCTAACTGTAGAGAGGATTCCTCTCCTAGTGAGTGGTCTGTCCTTAACAACAATCTTGAACTTAAAAGTATCAGACTGAATGCACCACTCCACACCAAGCACTCTCTCCACAGGTGGCAAATCCAGGTCCATGTTCAACATTTTCATGTCTTTAGCTCTGTGCTCTTCAGGTATTGCAGTTAGAACATCACGCCTGTTGCTTATCCACTTTGTGAGTCGGAAACCACCTTTAGCACAGATAGCGATGAGCTCATGATAAAGAGACACAGCTTTCTCCTCTGAAGCCACAGACACTAGGCAATCATCTACATAAAAGCTATGTAGGACCTTATCCATTGCTTCCTGGCTGAACTGTCCTTTGTTGTCCTCTGCACATTTCCTGAGGGCAAAATTGGCGCAGCTGGGAGAGGACGTTGCCCCAAAGAGATGCACCAGCATCCTGAAGTCCACATGATCTTGACTTAAATCTCCAGCAGGCCACCAGAGGAACCTCAATAAGTCAGCGTCCTCTGGTGGTACCCGGACCTGGTGAAACATTGCTTCGACGTCCGCCATGATAACCACTGGTTCTTTCCTGAACCTGCTCATCACTCCAATCAGCGAACTTGTAAGATCTGGGCCCTGTAAGAGTTGAGCATTAAGTGATGTTCCTTGGAAACTTGCTCCACAGTCAAAAACAACCCTGATCTTCTTCTTTGTAGGATGGTAAACACCTTGGTGCGGGATGTACCAAACCCTGCCATCACTACGTTCCAAATCCTCTTCAGGCACCCTTTCAGCATAGCCTTTGACAACAAGATTTTCATGAAGGCCTTGTAGTCAGCATGAAATGAGGAATCCTTCTGAACCCTCTTCTTCAGGTGTAAGGCACGCTGCTCAATGATTTTCCTATTATTTGGCATACTAACGTCCTTATTCCTCAATGGCAGGTTGATCTGATAATGACCACTGACCTGCTTTGCTGAATTTGCAACCAGCTTCATGAACTTTTGTTCTTCTCTTGACATGCCTGGCCCTTCCTCCAAGCTGCATTCAGGGAAGTCTGTCTTAAACTGCTGCTGCCAAAGTTCATCCAAAGTCACAACTGACACTCTGTTCACTGTTAACTCTGGCTGCTCACCGTCCACTGCATCATCATTGTCTTCTCTCAGCGGCCCATTCACCGTCCAGCCCAGCATTGTCCTGATTGCATAGGGTCCATCTCCAACACTGCGAATCACTTGCAAGGGTTCCAAGGCTTTAGCGACATTTGTCCCAATCAACAGCTCAATCCCTGCATCAATCTCAGGCAAATGAACATGCTTCAAATAAGGCCATTTCTGAATATCACTCTGTTTTGGAATGTTTCCCTTGTGAACAGGCATGTGTGCTTGAGTGTAAGCCTTGGGCAGCTCACAGAAATGCTCCCCAGTCAAGCCAGCCACTTCCAGTCCTGGCACCATGTGGCTGCTCACCACTTTCTCTTGGCCCATCGTCCGTAGGAGAATGTGGACTTTCTTTCCTGCAATATTGAGTTTTTCTCTTAAAGCTTCTGTACAGAATACTGCAGTACTTCCTGGGTCCAAGAAAGCATAGGTAGTGACAATCTTACTGCCCTTCTTGGACTTAACTTGCACTGGAACTATAGGAAGTTTGCAGTCGTGATCACCAGCCCCTGTAAGCTCACTTGACATCAGAGCGCTGTCGACGGACACCTCTGATTTCCTCTCAGCTTGGTCTGAGTCTTTGTCCTTTTCTTTTTGAGGAATGTGAAGAACAGTTGGATGTTTGAGACCACACTTTGTACAGGTAATCCGTTTTCTGCAAACTTTGCTGATGTGTCCAATACACAAACAGCCAAAACAGACACTCTTCTCTCTTAAGAAGCCTATCTTCTCTTTGTGTGTCTTCTTCCCCAACTGTGGACACGAATTCAAAGCATGTCCTTCTCCACAACAGATGCATGTCCTCCTAGCAGACTCGATATGCTCTTTTCCTTTAGTTCCAGGCTGAGTTCTGTTTATCGCAGGGGCTACAGTGGTGGCAAAGCTGGTTCCCTTAATTGCAGAACGAGTTTGTGGATTAGCCTTGTTCACTCCTCTATTAGTCATCAGTGATGGTGCGTCCTGTATGTTTCCAAACACTGGGTCTGTTAGAATCCGTACTTGTCTCTATGAAGTTTGTGATGTCAATGAGTGTAGCTCTCCGACTGTGCCTTTCCTGTAGTTCACAGGCTGCAGAACGCCACTTGTCCCGGAATTTGTATGGCAATTTTTTTATGATGGTTAGCATGTTAGCCGGGATGTTCAATTCATGCAGATATTGCACCTCTTCCATGACGTTACAGCAACCTCCGAGAAAAAGGCTGTAATCTCGAAGAGCCTTTACATCCTCATTCTTGATTGACGGCCATGAAAGAGCTTTTTCCATATAAGCGTATGAAATCCTTTGCTCATTTCCAAACTGCTCCTTTAATAACGCTTTTGCCTTAGCATATCCTCTCTCAGGCTCCATATGCTGGCAGCTTCAGATCAGTTCTTTGGAGTGACCCCTTGTGTGCTGTTCCAAGAAATACAGTCTGTCACTGTGATTTGCAGTGTTCTTCTCTACACCGTTCTCGAAGGCCTTCACAAATGCATGATATTTTAATGGATCACCATCAAAAATTGGTATCTCCCTCTTAGGCAAAGATGAAAGGCATTGCTGCTGTACCAACAGTGATGTTATTTCATTTTGTTTGCTCATAATGCCAAACATATTGCTTTGATCTTCATTTGGACCAATATTTACATTTAAGGCATTTCCATCTTGCATTTGCATCCCTTCTTGAGTACTGTGATTCACTGCATATAGGTTGGATTCATATGAATGAATTAACTGAGATGGATTTTTCTCCTTAGGTCTTGATCCTGCATCCAGATGAATATAGTTGTATTCATGTTGTGAGCTTTGTGGTGCAAATGACTTTGCTTTCGCACTGAGGGTCTGTGTTTTTCCTTGTCCTTTTTCCAGATAGGAGTTCATTCCATCTGAGCGCTTTGACACAGAGGTTTTCCCACTTAAGATGCTCCGAGACTTGAGCACATTCAGTTTAGCCATGTTTGCTGCAATTTCCTCATCCAATTTAAGTTGTCTTTTAATAATTTTTGTCTCATCCTTAAAGCTGCCAAGTCAGCCTCTGCTCTGAGACGTGCAGAAGAAATACTGGAAGCAACAGACTCTCTTCCTGTAGCAGAGTTTTGTGATTTAGACGCTCTGCTTCCCACATTTGACACACTGTCATTTGGTTTTACGTTGTCTTGCAGATCATCTGTATTAATTATGGAAGCAGCCTGTAGCTGTGTTTCTTCAGGTGCTGGAAGAAATACCTGTTCATTCATTTCACCAGAATCTTGATCATGTAACACAAGTAGTTTCTCTGGTTCATTCAACCACTGCTCAACGTCTCTTTGAAATGTGTTGCTGTAGCCCATAATACTAGAAAACCATTCATTATGTTTCCTCTGTTCCTCCTCAGGGAGTAAAGGAATCAGCATGTTATGTGACTTGGTGGCATTTCCACACTGTTCAGTTAAACTCTCCAAAAGAGATTGTACCAGTGAAACATTTTCCTTTTTCTTCATGAATGATTTAATTTGTGGTATGAACCTTTTAATTTTATTCACACTTCTTTTCCTTTCACTTTGAAGCTTTTCAATTTTGCTGTACAAAGCCTTTGCAGTGAGCTTAGAATGCCTTTTCCCACTCTCCATTTCAGAACTTGAAGCAACAACACTCTTTTGACTCATTTTCTTCTTTCCAGTTCCTTTAATACATTTGTGCATCCAGACACGTCAAACAGATTCAAAAAAACTTCTCGCACATGAGCAGCGCAGCGGCAATTTCAAAGAGACAGGGGGAGATTCGTCCTCTGACGGATCCACACAATCATTGCCAGCGATCGGTATGACCAACTCTCACAAACCGGTGTTCATTCATAAAAATGTCCCCAATGGACGAGCATCAGCATACGGTTATGCAATCCGCATTCCTTCCAATTAGTACACAGCGTAATGCGCACACCAGCAAGCCTACCTCATGGCTCTTGAGTGCGTCTCCCGAGGTTGTATTCAAAGTCAGTGTCTCCCTCCTTCTTTTATCTCCGATGATCCTTTTTCCCTTTGATCCTTGATCCGTCCGGAGTTGCTTTCCTAATGCCGTTTTTTGTTGACAAAATGTAGCGACTAGTATCCAAACGAAGCAGTCGCTGAGAGGCTGAGTGTAGGGTGTAAGCTGATTGTCCGACGCGCTGTACTAAACAAAATATCCACTGAGATCCGAGATTCCGTTTACCGGTTTTTTATTGAAAAAAGTATGACAACTTATCATAACGTGTTCAAAGTATGAAGAATATCGATCACAGCGATCTAAGCAAAAACAGCGGTCAACAAAAAATACGACCTCCCAGTAACTCACCCTCTCTTTCCTAGTTACTTCCGCCCGCACCAGCGTACCTGTGATTATATTAACTAGATGTTACCGACCATATGATCGTAAACCAATTACTGTGATATCAAAATAAACAACAAAAGTTACGAAATATAACAACCAAAATAACCCAAATATAAACCACGAAATTATCTATTTCCATTAATAAACACATTCATGGCTCCTACAAGCAGACAAATCATCAACAGGTGAGCACGTATCTTTAATAACTGAACATGTCCTGCGGCCGTTTGGTTCCGAAAAATCAAGATTCAGTCTTAAGTAATTGACAACATGAAAAATTATGCCATAAACCTCTTGGTTATTATGAATGAAATATAAAATCTGCTTTAAATCAAGTTGTAAATCAGGATTATGATAAAAATGATATAAGAGCCCTTAAGACCAAAATTGGAGCCGTCTGAAATTATACAAACATTTACCATCAATAGGTATTTTATATACGTTTCAAATAATAAATGTGCTTATCTAACTATGGGAGATCTTAAAAGTCTTTTCATGGTTTATCATGCTATACCAGAAGAGAGAGCGAGAGAGAGAGAGAGAGAGAGGGGGAGAGGGGGGGGGAGAGAGAGAGAGAGAGCGAGAGGGGGAGAGGGGGGGGGGGGGAGAGAGAGCGAGAGAGACTAATTGCCACAGAGACACTGAGTCATCAGCCCTCTGTGTGTGTGTGCTTGTGTGTGTTTGTGTGTGCGTGTGTGTGTGTGTGCATGTGTGTGTGTGTATTTACGGGCGCGCAGGGGCCCCGCTCCAGGGAGGTCCTTTTTTTTTTTCTACAACCGACACAGAGTCGCTGACCCCCTCCTCCCTACCGCCACCCCCAGGAGGAGGTCCTCCTGGTCCTGGGTGAAGGAGGACCAGAAGGTGTGGAGGTGTGTCAGTGTGTCTGAGGACCCTCCTCCACCTGGGGACACTCTGTAGAAGGACAGAGAGCCAGCAGGCCGGTCCAGATACACTCCTACTCTGGTGGAGCCAGCGGGGCGGAAAGGGAGGAATGTTCTAATACCGTTGTGCCCGGTAGAGTAACGACCATCATCATCATAACAATGAAGAACCCAGGACTTGTTGTCAGGCCCTCCAAGCCCGCTGTCACCACCCGCTCCTCTCCTTGTGATTCCTCTGTATGTCACTCCTATCTCAACCCCTCCTTCCCACTCTACCTCCCAGTAACAGCGGCCAGTCAGAGCCTCTCTACCCAACACCTGGGCCCAGTAGTAAAATCTGTCTCGGTGATCCGGATACGACTGGTCCTCTTCAACCTCCGTCACCTTCCTGTTGTCCTCAGACAGAGAGAGTCCTCTGTGGGCCGTGTTGGGGTCCAGTGTGAGGTCACAGGCATCTGAGGGAGAACCAGACATGATGAGCTGCTGAACCGCTCTTCATCCTCATCATCATCATCATCATCACTAGTACTGAGGGGTGTTCCACGAACGGAGGTTTAACAAACACTGAGTTAACGCTGAACTCTAGGTTGATTGACCCTGTGCCGACCAACCCAGAGTTTTCGGTTCCACAGCAGCGGTTATGCATTAGTTCAATCAACTCGGGGTTGGTTAACACAGGGTTGTGCGCGTCCACGCCAAACTTAAAAAGACGTGATGTATGGATCATGGAAACCCTGATCGATATGGCGAAACGGGCCGCTTATTTCAATGAAATGGAACTCCAGGTTCTCCTGGAGAGCTATGACGAGGAGAAGGACATTATCACAAGAAAAGGGAACGCTAAAACCTCTGGAACCCGGAGAACCAAAGCCTGGCAGCGGATCGCTGACCGCGTAAATGCGTTAGTTACACGTCAAAAGCATGATCCTTAATATTTGAGCCATGAATATATAAATATCCCAGTTAAGCATTCTTAAAGATCCTACCACATAACCCCTTTCTTCTAAAACAATATGTACTCCGATTGCTTCCAAGCGGTCAGAGGATCAAGTATAAAAATGAAGTATAAAAAACATACAAACTGGTAAGCTTTTCCCACCATCGTATTGGTATAAATTAAAATAAGCCATTTTTTTAACCTCTTAAGACCCATTCGCCCACCGGTGGGCGATTTGTGCTTGTTGACCACATGTTTCCACTACGCAGCGACATAACCCGCTTCAACTTTCATCATTACAGACATTCTATACATCGTTAGAAAGGGTAGAATCTCCACAATTTATTCATCCGGTTTTTTTTTTTTATAAATCATGAGCACAAACCCTTTAATATTGATATTAACCAGCATGGTAAACCGGAAATGCCAGAAAACAGAGTGACTCCCTACCTTTGAAGCAATCTGAGAACCGTAATATGTGTCCATTCCTCAATTATTTATATTCCAATTGTCCGTGAGAATCCACTGATCAAAAGCATCCAAATGGTTTTTCATAAAATTATTCCAGCTTGTGAATATCGTCGTGTAAAGTCCATTTGTTTACCATCTCCAAACTTTGTTCGTCAACTAACATACAGACGTTCGCAGCCGTATCGATATTTTCTCTAGCTCCAGCATGCAGTTGTTGGATATGCTTGTTTTCATCACTTTGCTGGCTACAAAATAAAAGTGTCCCCGTCTTTTTCTGTTCAGTTTTCACTCCGGTACAGCCCGTGAAGTAGATGGAGCGCTCCCAGTTCGAAGGGCCAATGGGCTTTGTTTACTTTGTTACGCGGCTTTGGTATAGGGACAGCGTATTGGCTATTGATATGTCAATCACTTGGGCTTCTAGCCAATGAGTTTACCTTTCCAACGCTGCTAGGCGTGTCCAGCTGTGATACGTATGAGCCGAGATATAAAGCTGCGTCACCACGGAAGACGACTCACTTTGCGCATATTTTGCGCATATATTGTTCATATTTAGTTCTTGTCATATTTTCATGATATGGCCAATATCTCAATATGAATGTGTGAAAGAATTTTAGTTTTGAATCACGGAGAAAGGTTTTATAGTCACCAAAATGCTTCAGTAATGTTTCCAGTGTCACAGAAGTAGAGTAAATGCATTTGGCACAATTTGGCCATTTGGAGACATTTTGGAGAGGTTTGTGCCGCCAGTGACAACACACCATAAAAACTCCATTAACTCCCCAAGGTTTAGGCCTAGAACTCCAAAATTTCTTCCAGGTGTAGTTGGCATGATGTAGAAGGTATTTGGCATATTGCCATATGCCTTACATATAAAGCACATCCTAGTTATTGTAGTTCAATTATGACCTATTATTTTCGAAGACAAAAAAAATTGCTTTAGAGCCATGTCTGAACTGATGTCATTTAGGTTGTGTGTATGATACATGCCAAATACATATCTACAGAAACTAGAGCTTGTCAGCTTTCAAATGAAGTATCATACATCCATCTAGGACTTAGGGTTACTGTGTTATAAGCTTTTCCATTTGGGTATGTGTATAGGCGAAAAAAACCAAAATACTGCCGGGTCTTAAGCCAATTGTGAAAAGGCTGACCGTCGGCAGACTGGATCTGGCCCTCAAATTGTCTTGACCCCGGTGGAGGAGCTGTTAATAAACATAAATTCAGGGCGCCCTGGCATGGAGGGGGTAGGCCTACCTGGAGGTACCTACCACCTCAGAGAGTCATGGGCCATACCCCACACTGGTTGAATGTAGGTTTTTGTGTTTTCTTGTAGCCTATTTTAGATTTTTTTTGCCTTCGAAGTAACACATGCAAACCGTGTGCTTGCCACAGCGCATACTATTCCAAATGTTTATTTTTTTGGTAACTGGGTAGAAAACCTAAAAGTGACAATTCATCAACTTCACAGATCAAGATGGATCAGTGCTTGTAATGAAGCCGCCGGCTACGATCGAACATTCTCCAGTGGATGCAAGTCCGTTAGGACTATTTTATACTTTATGTTGTAAATGCCTCTCGGCATAGTACTCAGACAATATTGCTCTTTGTATGATAGGAGGCCGATACAAATCTTGGATGGGTCATCTGAAACGACTGTGATGTGCTCAGCATCTCCAGCATTATAGCCTAGATAAAACTACCATTTGAAAAAAACGGAGGGCTACGCAAATAGTCTGGAGTGAACTGAGGCCAGGTCCTCGATTGGTAGTGTTGGCCATGTAAGGCTTATTAAATATATTAAAGATTTGCGCGAGAATCTATATCTCTCCACTCCAGCAAAAAGTCATCCAATATGCCAAGATGTCGAGCCGTGCTCTTATCAATCGCTCCCGGTGGATTGCACGTATAATTTGCGCTCTGATATCAGCAGTTCTCTCATCAAATTGGCATGCCATTGTGAACACATGAAATCTGCGGTGAACGCCGGTTGAAATACCCAAAACCGGGTTATGTTTCAAACTTAACCTGCGCAAAACCTGGTCCGACCAGGTTTGATTCAGAGCATATGTTGCTATAGCAACTAACATACCGTGATCCTTTTGGAACGGAAAACCTAGGGTTACCGAAAACCCTGGGTTAACTTACCCGGTTATGTGATAAAACCGGCTTTGTGGAACACCCCACTGTTCTCCTGCGCTCTGTGTACATATACATAGATATGAACACATACATACATATACATATGTACACATACATAGATACACACACCTCAACAATAACGTTATGAATACATCAACAACATTCATTCATTCATTTCATTTTATCGAGTCACCATCAGGAGTAACTCGGGAGTAACGGTGGGTCACCATCGTTACTCCTTTCGATAGCTTATACAGACGGGACGCCACACCTCTCTGCCCAGAGCAGTCAGGGTGGGGCGTCTCGCTCAGGGATGGCTCGACACTCAGCTAGGAGGAGCCGGGGATCGAACTAGCAACCTTCCGGTCACCAGCCAACCCGCTCTGCCTCCTGAGCTACTGCTCAGGAGATATGATTATGATTTGACACCGATTCTCTGGTTCGATTGTCTATGATCGGACTATCAATTCCTCATCATGCCGCCGACATCAACAACAGTGTTATGAAAACATCAACAACAGTGTTATGAATACACTCATTCATCACTAGTACTGTTCTCCTGAACATGACATGTGGGGGGGGGGGGGGGGGGGGGGGGGGTCATGTGATGATAGATACACTATTGCTTCAGACCCCGCCTTCACCGCACCTCAGCCCCCTCCCCGCCCCCCTCCCCCTCCTCAGCCCCCTCCCCGCCCCCCTCCTCAGCCCCCTCCCCCTCACCGCCCCCCGTAGCCCCCCTCCCCCTCCTCAGCCCCCTCACCGCCCCCCTCCCCCTCCTCAGCCCCCTCCCCCTCCTCAGCCCCCTCCCCCTCACCGCCCCACGTAGCCCCCCTCCCCCTCCTCAGCCCCCTCCCCCTCACCGCCCCACGTAGCCCCCCTCCCCCTCCTCAGCCCCCTCCCCCTCACCGCCCCACGTAGCCCCCCTCCCCCTCCTCAGCCCCCTCACCGCCCCCCGTAGCCCCCCTCCCCCACCTCAGCCCCCTCACCGCCCCCCGT
This sequence comes from Gadus morhua, assembly GCF_902167405.1. Taxonomy (NCBI): domain Eukaryota; kingdom Metazoa; phylum Chordata; class Actinopteri; order Gadiformes; family Gadidae; genus Gadus; species Gadus morhua. The sequence continues at coordinate 3,280,699 of NC_044050.1, read as the reverse complement.
AGCCCCCCTCCCCCTCCTCAGCCCCCTCCCCCTCACTGCCCCCCGTAGCCCCCCTCCTCAGCCCCCTCCCCCTCACCGCCCCCCGTAGCCCCCCTCCCCCTCCTCAGGCCCTCCCCCTCACCGTCCCCCGTAGCCCCCCTCCCCCTCCTCAGGCCCTCCCCCTCATCGCCCCCCGTAACCCCCCTCCCCCTCCTCAGCCCCCTCCCCCTCACCGCCCCCCTCCCCCTCCTCAGGCCCTCCCCCTCACCGCCCCCCCTAGCCCCCCTCCTCAGCCCCCTCCCCCTCACCGCCCCCCGTAGCCCCCCTCCCCCTCCTCAGCCTCCTCCCCATCAGCCCCCCCTCACCCAGGACCGGGACCCTCAGCACCCCCCCAGCACCCCCCCCCCCCCCCTCAGCAATGTGAGAGGGGGGGGGGAGGTCATGTGATGTTATAGTTACTCTATTGTTACATTAGTTTCTTTATAGTCCGGGATCCGGGACGGGACCCTCAGCCCCCACTCAGCCCCATCACCGCCCCCCTCAGCCCCGTCACCCTCCCTCTCACCCACCCCCCCCTCCCCCGAGCCCAGACGTTAGCTTCATGATCATTATCATGATTATGTCTGATAATAATCACTACACTATTAACTATCCAATCCATAATGTATCAATGTAATACCTACTGGGTTTTATACAAGCAGGTTTAATGTGATGGTGGACAGGGTGGACAGAGAGTTAATATACGTAAGATGCATGATGTCAGCCATCATCTTCATTCCCAGTAGGATGTGATCTCACTTCCTGCTGTGTGGATGGACTTTCCATCTCAATAGTGAGTGTGTGATGTGATGAGACAAACAGACACTTACACTTCTTCAGAGCTGGTTTCAGCCTCCACACTCCACCGTGCTCCACACTGGGGGGAAACAAAGTGAGAGCAGCATGTTGAAACATTCACCGTCATCATCTGCTGTCTCATAACGTTCTACACAACATGAGTGACAGCTGCCTCTTCAAACCACTTCATCTAGCAGCGACATGAATCCTAGTAGGAGACTTTGTCCCTCAGTGGTGAGCTTTCCTCTCCATACCAGTCTGTGTCCAGTCTCCAGCGGGGATCCTCCAGTCCAGCAGAGAGCAGCGCAGCTCCAGAGTCTCCTGGGTGATTGTAGCTCAGGTCCAGCTCTCTCAGATGGGAGGGGTTGGAGCTCAGAGCTGAGGCCAGAGAAGCACAGCCTCCCTGTGTTACCAGGCAGCCAGACAAACGGCACACACACACACACACACACACACACACACACACACACACACACACACACACACACACACACACACACACACACACACACACACACACACACACACAGTGAGAATTATTACTTTTCTGGAAGTAAATCTGCTCTGATTTGGAACTTGTGGTGGAACTGTTTGACCATTGAGTGAAACTGACCTGAGAGTTTCCAGTGTACAGTGTGGACTCCCCAGTCCAGCAGAGAGCAGCTTCACTCCTGAATCCTGCAGATCATTGGTACCCAGGTCCAGCTCTCTCAGACTAGAGGAGTTGGAGCTGAGAACTGAGGCCAGAGCTTCACAGCATCTCTCCGACAGATGACAGCCTTTTAAACTTCACACACAATAAACGGAACACTTTAGAAAACTGTGATTAATGTTGAATTTGAAATTTGTTATTAGACGTTTCTTTAGTTCAACTAAATGTCAATACAGTAGATCTTGAAAATATGAAAAACTTGGAATTCAGATAACTAAAGATTCAGCAAACTCCAGAAAATGTCCATAAAAAGAGCCAGTTCTAAGAAGAACTCTACTCTAAAGTCCACCTTACTGTCCGACTACATGATTATGAATAGAATAGGAATATAATAAAACAAACACCTTATACCATCATTAACAATCCAAGGTACACCCTTTACTCTCATGGCAACACAAATAGAGTGAGATTGAGGTCTTGTGTTTGATAAGATGAGTGGTAATGGCGCTGTGATGCACGCAAACTGCCAAGGTTTAGTTCAGTGCTGGGTTAAACAGCGGCTGTATTGCAGCGCCCGCATGATCGCTCTATTGGGAAACACGACCCACTTAAGTTCCCCTTAGAGTTTCCATAGTACAGTGTGGACTCCTCAGTCCAGCAGAGAGCAGCTTCACTCCTGAATCCTGCAGATCATTGGTACTCAGGTCCAGCTCTCTCATACCAGAGGAGGTGGAGCTGAGAACTGATGCCAGAGCTTCACAGCATCTCTCTGACAGACCACAGCCATTCAGCCTAAACATACAATAGACAAAACACATAAAGAACTGTGATTAAGGGCGCACTCACCCTAGGCCATACGTCTGTTTTACACCTGTACCGTGCTCAAGTCTAGATTGTTTGGCTAGTGTGAGCACGCCAACCGTACTCAAGACCACTTCAATTCTGTAGCATGAGCACTCTGGGAGAGGTGTGCTCAGGAGTTGTTTAAACTTGAGTTTTCCGCTCACGGGGCCGAGCAGCGTCTTCTCGTCTGCCTCCACCGGGTCAAAGGGCACTATAGAAGCGCGATAAATCTGCGTTAATTTTTTAATGCGTTGTTTTTTCTGTGATTAATTAATCAAAATGAACGCGTTAATTTGACAGCCCTAGTTTAAATAGAATTTAGCCGGGCGATCTCTAGAGAGAATAAAGTACTGTCTCTTCCCTCTCTCTCCTTTTACCGCTCACTCGTGACCTCTCACCCTTCCCCCAGAAGACCCTGAAGTCTATTTATCAACGCATCCTGTTGGTTAAACCCAACGGGCCAATTGCCCTGTCAGTTAGCATTGCTGCGCTTTAAAACCGTACTCCTTAAAACAGAGGTTTTGGAGTTTAACACGCAGCTGCGCACGAGGTTGAACGTGATTGCTGTGAAACTACTCGTACAGGATCAGCTGATTCCTAGCTGACTCGGTTTAAACTGCTTGGAAACCGGAAGTACTCTGATTTCTAGTATACACCAGCAGATGCAGTCTTAACTTATTGGTGGATGCATTTAGTGCTATAATTACCAACAAAAACTTAATGGGAATGTAAAGTGAACTTTAATATAATAAAACTATAATAAATAAAAACACTAATAATGTTGACATATATTATGAAATAGTCTAGGCTACTTTTTGTGGAAATCTGAGTCTGGAATCTGCCCTCACCTACGTCAATCAATTACTTGTCATTGTTTTCTCTTGGTATGTGTATGCAAACGTGATTACTTAATTAATTGAAGACAAACTAATAGGCCTATGCGAGTAATAAGGGTGCATGCCTATAAATTACAACGAGGAGCAAAAATTATATTTGCTGCACTGCATTCGAGGTGTTGTGGACACGGTGGAAAATCCAAGGAAAGAAACCACCACCACGCTCCGAAGAAAGGCTATTTGGGATAATCTGTCAAACACATTCAACTGTAGATTTCCAAGCAGAAGACCGAGCAGCCCGACACATTTAAGAAATCAGTGGAAGCGCTTAAAAGTAGAAGCGCGTAAAGCTCTTGCTGATTAGCACGACCAAGACCCCGTATTGTACTGAAGGCCTATCTGGTGTAATAAATGTAAATGTATCATACCTATTAATAATAATCCATAAAACTAATTCTGTGTGTGTGTCGGTTATGATGGAGCCTTGTTTCATCCTGCAAACTGGTTTAGTCTCCTCTAAAACCACGTCAGTTTCGAGATTAAACTAACACGCACAAAATACGCCCCCTAGTGTCTGATGTGAATTTCTCTGAAGACACAGCAATGGAGATCAAGATAAAACGCAGCTGCAGGTAAAACCACAAGTACATGTAACACAGCAATGGAGTTTAAGACGTCATGTGACTTCTTGAGTTTAAAACTGTGTTAAACTATAAAAAGTGGCTAAGCTAGCGACAGAGCAATTGCCCCAACGCGTCCATATAAGCAAACGTACTGAACAGTAGATATTGATAGCTAGATATTTGAATAAAGCAGTATTTAACTTTCTTTTTTTTTTTGTTAATTCTTGTCTTTCCTTATTTATTATTAGAATTTGACTTTTCACCCTGGTTACGAAGAAATGTGTTTTGCGATGCAAAAAAAAGCATGTTATTTTAATTTGAATATTCTACTATGAGGTATATTGGGTTGTTATAATAAATGATATTAGCGAACCTATAGAGATGTTTTATATATTATTATAACGTTTAGATTCTAGCATTATGTTTATTGTGTTGTGTGTATTGTAATACATGTTATTAGTGAACCTACAGAGATGTTTTGGAGGCTTTGACCACTGGCAGCAGCCTCAGAAGACCCTCCTCTGAAGCAGAGTATTTATTCAGGTCAAACACGTCCAGCACCTCTTCTGACGACAGTAAGATGAAGACCAGAGCTGACCACTGAGCAGGAGAGAGAGATTCTTTGGAGAGTCTTCCTGATGTCAGGGACTGTTGGATCTCCTCCACTAGAGAATGGTCGTTTAGCTCATTCAGACAGTGGAACAGATCGATTCTTTGCTCTGTAGAGAGGTCTCCATCTATCTTCTTCTTAATGTAAGAGCCCATTTCCTTACTGGTCTTTGAGCTACTTACTGTCTTTCCCAGCAGTCCTCGTAGGACAATCTGATTGGTCTCCAGAGAGAGGCCCAAGAGGAAGCGGAGGAACAAGTCCAGGCGTCCGTCCTCACTCTGTAAGGCCTTGTCCACAGCACTCTGGTAGAGTTTGACATTTCCTTTGTTTCTAGAAAAAATAGACCAGAGGAATTGTCGTTGTCCTGAGAGCAGATTGTCCCCAGTGTCGATGAATGACATAAAGACGTAAAGGGCAGCCAGAAACTCCTGGATGCTCAGGTGGACAAAGCAGAACACATTGTCCTGGTACAGCCCACACTCCTCTTTAAAGATCTGGGTGAACACTCCTGAGTACACTGAGGCTGCTCCGATATCGATGTCACACTCTGCCAGGTCTGCCTCGTAGAAGATCAGGTGGCCTTTCTCCAGCTGGTTAAAAGCCAGTTTTCCCAGAGAAACAATGATCTCCCTGCTCTGTGAACTCCACTCTGTTTCAGCTATCAAACGATACTTCCTTTCCCCCAGCATGGACTGAACCCTCAGGAAGTGGCTGTACATCTGAGTCAGGGTCTTGGGCATCTCTTCCCCCAGCTGGGATGTTTTGAAGAAGTTGTCCAGAATTGTAGCAGTGATCCAACAGAAGACTGGGATGTGACACATGATGTGGAGGCTTCGTGATTTCTTGATGTGGGCGATGATTGTTTTGGCCAGTGTCTCCTCTGTGAATCTCTTCCTGAAGTACGCCTCTTTCTGTGGATCGGTGAACCCTCTCACCTCTGTCACTAAGTCAATACACTCAGCAGGGATCCTATTGGCTGCCGCAGGGCGTGTGGTTATCCAGATGCAAGCAGAGGTAAGCAGGTTGCCCCTGATGAGGTTTGTCAGCAGCACATCCACCGAGGTGACCTCTGTGACATCAGTACAGATCGGGTTTCTCTGGAAGTCCAGAGGAAGTCGACACTCATCCAGACCATCAAAGATGAAGACAACCTGGAACAGGTCATATTTACAGATTCCTGCTTCTTTGGTCTCATTATAGAAGTGATGAAGAAGTTCCACCAAGCTAAACTTTTTCTCTTCTAGTAAATTCAGGTCTCTGAAAGTGAAGATAAACGTGAAGTATATGTTGGCCTTGTCTTCAGCCCAGTCCAGAGTGAACTTGTGTGTTAAGACGGTTTTACCAATGCCGGCCACTCCAGTTGTCATAATTGTCCTAGGTTTTTTCATTGGTTTATCTTGTCCAGGTAAGGGTTTAAAGATGTCCTCACATCTGATTGGTGTTTCCTCCATGGCAGCTTTCCCGGAAGCTGTTTCAATCAGTCTGACCTCATGCTCCTGGTTGACCTCTCCACTGCCTCTCTTTGTGATGAAGATCTCTGTGTAAAACTCATTCAGAGGCGTTGAATGTCCTGCTTTAGCGATTCCCTCAAACACACACCCGAAATTCTTCTGCAAATTGGATTTTATTTTATTTTGGCACTCGACATCAGCAGATCCTAAATGAGAAAAAAACAGAAGACATCAGTTAGTGTATGGTGATCAGTGGAAACAGAGGAAACAGGTCAATGTTTCCTTTAAATTATAAACTTCATGATATTTATTGGCTTCATTACTTGTGGTCGGAGAAGTTGGTCTTGAGAAGGACTTCATGTTACAGAATCAAAATCTTCAAGACTATTTTGTTATTTCCACAGCAATATGATTGGTCTAATGATAGCAATACTGATAGTGAATCAGTGGAAAGTGACTTACTATGCTGATATAACAAGATAGTGCTGCATCTCTTCCACTGAGTTATTCTGCTGTTGGTATGCTGTACAATGTCTAAAGGTGTCATTGCATCGTTTTTTTATTCATTTTGCGGTGGTCACTAGTAGCAATAAATCCCCTGTGAGTCAGTTCTGGTGAAAAAATGCTCTTGTGCTCCTGTTTCACGCTGTTCTAGTGTGGAGTGGCTGTTGACAGGCTAACAGCACTGTCCGTCATAGAAATACAAACAATTAAACTACCAGAGAGACTCAGAGAGAGGGAGAAGGAGAGAGAGACAGAGAGAGACACAGAGAGATCTTTTGGCCAAGATAGAAGAGTTGAGGAAGAAATGTTTGGGTTGGACATTCATTCACCGTGAGCGCGGCCCGGGCACTCCGGCGACTCCCAGCCGTCACGACTCCCCTCGTGCACCGGTACCGCGGGCACCGTGGTGCCGGACCAGTAATACATATCTGGATCAAACCATTTAACCTGATACCCCCACTACCCTACATATCTGGATCAAACCATTTGACCTGATACCCCCACTATAACCCCTACATATCTGGATCAAACCATTTAACCTGATACCCCCACTACCCTACATATCTGGATCAAACCATTTAACCTGATACCCCAGTGATGTTGATAGGTTTTCAATGTAGTGAGTCCCCGGGACCCACAGGTGGCGAGTTGGGTGGGTCCCTGAGAAATTCAATGGGTCCAGACTCCCCAGTTTAAAAAATGTGTTTCTTTTTTATTAGGGGTCCAAGCCAACAGGTTGTTAGGGGTCCAAGCCAACAGGTTGGATCCCTATTGTTTTTGTAGCGATTCTTCTTCTTTTTATACTTCCCGCGCTAAAAGTGGGCCCACAGCCCAAACCGTAAATGGTGCGGACATGCCAATAGCATGACTAGATCCAGGTCCGGCACCGCTACTCAGATAACAAAATCCATACACGGCGGTCACTAGGTGGCGCTATACAAAGGAAAGACTCGGGGCTATAACTCCCACACCGAACCTCCCACAGTCAAAAACTTGTACCCACATATTCACTGGAGTCTGCTGCATCTTTTGGCATAGGCCACGCCCATTTTTCTCAAAATCGCGAAAACCGCAAAACTTTCCCTACTCCTCCCACATTTCTTGACCAATCAACACCAAATTTTGCACACGACATCTTCAGACGCACGCGCAAAGAAATTATAGGACAGTTTTTTGATCCAACGAAACGGTAGCGTTTTGAATATTGGTTTATGAGCTAAATTAGACGTGGAAAATCAAGAATCCAAAGAAATCCAAAATTAGACATCGGAACGAGTCCAAATTTTACACACATGTTGGTGCTAACCTTAATGTCGTTCGATAACAATTTCGGAAAATTTCGCCATTAGGGGGCGCAATAAACGAGGAAATTGTATATCTTCTACAAAATGTCGCCGCGAAAACGCTACACTGACTTCTCGCTACTCCTACCAAAGTCAAATCCTTTGTATCCACAGATTCAGGGTAGTGTTTTGAACACATGCTTCGCGTTGTGCCGGCGAAATGCACATTTCTTGTCGCGTTGTGCCGGCGAAATGCACACTTCTTGGACCCCTGCATAACTGCTTGCAGTTCTAGTTATTATTCTATTTCTTAAATTAAATTAATAGTGTTAAACTCCTTGATGGTGGTATGATATGGTTATAATAAACGGATATATTAATGTATGTTCAAAATGTATCTGAAATTAAACAAATACAATTCAAAATCTGAAAAGTTTATTGCAGAACTGTCACAGTGGCATGACATATTACATTCAAATCAAACTGGATTTTTGTAGCATCATAAATAGCACCAAAATAAATTACTAGAATTCAATCAAAACAAAATGGTGTCTGTAATACCAAAATAACATTTCAATAAAAGTGCTGATTTTAACAATTAACAATTTTTAACAAATGATTTCAATAAATGAATTGTCACCAAAATCTTATCTGAACATCAACTAAATCAAATGAACTGAGTCACTGTGAAACAGAGTCTGCCTGTTTCTCGAGAAAAACGGGATCTCGTTGGAAGCGCGATGTATGCGCAGGCGCCGTTTGGGCATAACAATATGGCGGCTGCCAATGTAGTTTTCATCACCACCACCGGATTATGTTTCATTTATTTCATTACAGCACGTCCCCTAAACGTTGCAACATATCGACACGAATGAGCACAGCATCGAGCAGTGGAAACGTGGGTTTATTTACTATGAAGTACGTATTTTTAATTGTTGAAATGAAATCAGCGGTGACGAGCTAGTTGTTTTGGTAGCGGCTAAATTAGCATGTCGCGATACTTTGTACAGGGGATCACGTCTGCGCCGAGTAGATGCGCAGAGGGTTGAAACAGCGCTTGTCCGGTCTGCTCACAAGAAGGTTTCTTTGGCCAGTTACTGTGATTAAACACAAGTTGTTTAATGTTCACAATGTATCGTTTTTCATGGGGAAAATGAGATGCGTCCCCGGGACGCATGGATAGTGAGTTTAGTGCGTCCTTTCAGATTTTAATGCATCAGGGACGCAGGACGCGTACCTAGCAACGTCCCCCACTACCCTACATATCTGGATCAAACCATTTAACCTGATACCCCCACTATAACCCCTACATATCTGGATCAAACAATTTAACCTCATACCCCCACTATAACCCTACATATCTGGATCAAACCATTTAACCTGATACCCCCACTACCCTACATATCTGGATCAAACCATTTAACCTGATACCCCCACGATAACCCTACATATCTGGATCAAACCATTTAACCTCATACCCCCACTATAACCCTACATATCTGGATCAAACCATTTAACCTGATACCCCCACTACCCTACATATCTGGATCAAACCATTTAACCTGATACCCCCACTACCCTACATATCTGGATCAAACCATTTAACCTGATACCCCACGATAACCCTACATATCTGTATCAAACCATTTAACCTGATACCCCCACTATAACCCCTACATATCTGGATCAAACCATTTAACCTCATACCCCCACTATAACCCTACATATCTGGATCAAACCATTTAACCTGATACTAGGGCTGGCCCGAATGACATTTTTCAGGCTTTGAATACTCGTTGGTTTTTCGAGCGAGTATTTGAATACTCGTTCCAGAAAGAAGCACCATCAAAAACAACATTAGTAATCCCTATATATTCCCTGGAACCGATTTTGACAGTATCTGCATATTTTGTTGAAGATTTAATAGCTTTTGAACGTTAATTAGTAGGCCTAAGTAAGTTCCAAGTCAGCAGTCCTCTCTGCCATATCAGCCCTTAAGGGAACTTTTCAATTCATCCTGGAACGTGCATCTTTTCAGGGAATTTGTACAATAAATCTATAACAAATACCGAATATTGATTGTCTTACGTGTCCATATTATATCCATTATATTGACCGGGTATTCCCAAGACGCTCACGCTCTGCAGCAAGCCAGTCACAGTTGATTGGCGCGGCGCTGTACAGCGAACGTAAACAAACAACTAAGCTACGGTTAGCATTTCGCTAGGCATTACTTTTCCTCCCGAGATCCCGCTAATGTTGCGTTATAAAGTTAAGGGAAACAAGATATCTATTCTTCCTCCACCTCTCTCGCTTCTCTGCTTGGTGTCGCTTATAGTTTGGCTCCCTCGCTCTGGTAACGTTACGTAGGAAAAAACGAAGCTCCGAATACTGATTTAAGCTTCGACTACTAATTTTCCGTACGAGTATTCAAATATTCAAATAATTCGGGCGAGCCCTAGTAACTACAGTGCAGGCCCATTGGGGCCCGGAGCTCGGAGGGACCCGTGTTCTAAGCCCCACGGTGAGTGGTCTCATGGCCCAGTCAGGGCAGCTGCACCTGTTGATAGGGCCTGGTGCTGGAGCACTGATCGGCTAAAGTACCTTAGCTAAAAAGTACTTTTTCAGCATTTGCATATGAAGTACCTAACCTTTATTCCCATCATATGCTGGTTCTTTCCAGCTTCCACCAGTTAATATTAACAGTTTGGGATTCTGGGATATTCTTTATGTTGACTGCCAGTAATCCATTGCTACGACTTCACTGAAGTTGGTCCACAGTTGTCATCCCTTTCCCGAGATTATTTTCTTTTATGCGAGGGAAAGACGTGACTATCGTGGTGAAAATGAGCGCTCCATCATTAATGGCCATCAATCAGTCAGTTAGCCCGTTACTGTTTGGGGGAATCCATGTGCAGAGGGGGAATAAACCATTTTGTGCTTGTCGATCACCATTTTGTGCTTTCTGGAAGGGGTCTGGAAGTGGTAATACTAAATAGAGATTTAGTATTACCACTTTAAAAATTAGTGTCAGTGGTTAACCGTTAAGGCGAGGGTTACCAAACTATAAAAGGTATCCTGTCAAACAAGCAATAACACCATTGATCCAAGGAATACGGAAGCACTAAGTAAAACCCCTACCTCTCAAAAAAGGTAAAATGTATGCCACACAAATGCAATCCCGAGTGGATGATAATGATCACTGGATCCCAGTGAATTAAAGGACAAAGAAGCTCCCCTCTTGTTAAAACAAAGCTGGCAGAGACCGTTTCTTTAAAAAGTTGATTAATGGTAACAACTCACCCACACCAGCAGGAGAAGACATCAGACCCAGGGTGGAGCATAAGTGTTGGTCCCTCTTCTTCATACTATCAATCATCGCTTGACTTGCTCTCTCCCCTTTATTGATCACCATGTCGATCAGACGACGTGCTTGGTCTGCTTTGGTCCTCTCGGCCATCACGTAGTCCTTTTCCTCAGGACTGAACACCTTCTGCTGCCAAAGGTCATCCAGGAGACCTTTGATAACTGGTTCTGAAACTCCCTTCACAAATTCAGAACGGATCCTTTGAAGTTCCCCTGGAAGAGAAATCAAAAGGCAATATGAAATGACAATGAGCAAACACGATACTTGATTCATTAAACTCATCTTTATTGGGGTAAAGATAAAACCGTTTGTTGCACCAACTTGTTCACTCACAACATAAAAATTCCTTAAAACGAACAACTGTGATAGTTCATTGTTTCTAATTCAGATCAATAATTCAACTTGAGTTCACGTGACTACGAGGCGTGGCACGGTAACTTCCTCTGCAAGGTAACCTTAACACCTTTATTGTTGCTCTAAATATTTGCAAACAAACTTCAAAGTAACGGAAAAGGTGCCTAAGATAAGGACGCGTTAATGTCAGGTGTTGGAAATCGCAAAGAGACTAGGCAAACTGTAAAGCAGCGTGATACCAGTTGGCGAGCTACCAAACAAATCATGGCAGACAAAGACACACCCAGCTGTGCCTTAATATTAGTTCACGGACAGGCAATGGACTAAGATCCTAAGATCCTTCTTGTTATGTGTGTATCTGCCTTTTGGCAATCTCTTTGTATGTTAGTTGCTTATCCCCCATCCATGTGCGTGCAGACCCTTTATAATTCTAGGGCAAATTTTTGTTTATTCTATTCTTAATTATTATCTGCTCCTGTCAGCAAATTAATGGGTAAAGTTTTTCAATGTAGAAGAGGATATTATGACCACTATTGAACTACTGCGTTGGAATGTAAAAGGGATTTCCAATAAAACAAAGAGATATTAAATAAAAACACATTTGAAATCCCTGGAAAGTGATGTGGCAATGTTACAGGAGACACATTTAAAGAATACAGAAGCTGTTAAGTTAAGACAGAGATGAGTCGTTCAGGTTTTTTCAGCACCGGGTACACGGGCTTCTAGAGGTGTCCGTACTTTAATAGCTAAACGCTTATCGTTTAAGTTAACGCAAGAAATAGTGGACAAAAATGGTAGACATATTATTAGATCGGGTTTCTTACACAACATAAAGTGCACTTTGGTGAATGTTAATGCTCCTAACATAGGGCAGACCAAATTTCTTCCTAGACTAAATTTCTTTCTAGACTTTTCTGCTGATCCAATTGTTATTGGGGGACACTTTAACCTGGTTAGCGATCCTGCAGTAGATAGATCTAGCCCCACACTCCCTACTGATAGGTCTCTCCCTGTAGCATTTAAAGAATTAAACAAATCTTTGGCAATGTCTGACATATGGCGTGTTTTGAACCCTTGTGTGCGGGAATATACATTCTATTCTGTTAGGCCGACGATACTCAACTATACATCACGGACATCAAAACCTGGATGGACCACAACCTCCTCAAACTCAACGGCAATAAGACTTAAAGTTATCATCTTCAGTCCAAAAACCATCATCCCCACCTCCCAGAACTCACAGGACATATTTGATTTAAATGGCCCTCTCCCCCTTAAAACAATTAGGGAGGACAGTAAAAGATGGACAGTTCTTCCCATTTCATTATGGGCCAGAGCAGAAGTGGTGACAATTAATATTTTACCAAGATTATTATTTCTTACATCAGCAATTCCTCTTAAATCCCCTCTTTACTGGTTCAAAGAAATTATTAAATTATTCTCTGATTTCTTGTGGAGTAATAAAAAACAAGAATCAGATACAAAAGATCATCCAGATCGAGGAAAATAGGTGGATTGGGAGTCTCAGATATTTATTCTTATTATCTTGTTTATAATGCTAGGTTTCCTTTGTTGTGGGCCTATACAGGCCAGAGTGAGTTAGGAATGGGTTGAGGAAACAATTTTAACCAACCAAGACAAATCTTTCTCCCTCACCGCTTTATGGCATTACCCCAAAACCAATTTGAAAATAGTCAATCCTCTTATTAAATTTTCCCTGTGAGGTACTAGTTACACAGAAGCGTCTCCCTTTCAATGGAGCATACTTACCTTCATGCCCTATATGAGTAACCCCTATTAAAAGCGGGTGGAAAACATTAACAAACAAATATGATACCCCAACATAACCCCTACACATCTGGATCAAACCATTTAACCTGATAACCCCACAATAACCCAATATTTCTGGATCAAACAATTTAACCTGATACCCCAACATATCTTGATCAAACCATTTAACCTGATACCCCACACAATCTGGATCAAACCTTTTAACCTCATACCCCACGATAACCCCTTCATATCTGGATCAAACAATTGAATCCGATACCCCCCACAACAACCCTACGTATCTGGATCAAACAATTGAATCCGATACCCCCACAACAACCCAACATATCTGGATCAATACCAACGCAATAACCCTACATACTGTATCGGGATCAAACCATTTAACCCCCAAGAGGAAAGATATCTTCACATTGAAGTAAAAAAGTTAGAATTTAGTCTGAACAGAACAAATAATAGTCTCATACTGTTCTTAAAATTAGAAATTCTCCTGTTGCCGTTAGGGCCAATTTATTCTTAGTTTTATTTTATTGAAAATTACCTCCCACTGCTGGCACTTTTATGTTGGTTGGAGATGCCTCCTGGAACTCAATATAGGTAGACAGGATGTGAGGCCCGTTAGGGGGCCCGCATTAGGAACACGCCATACAGTCGGGAGCGATATCGCTTTTTGACCACGAATGCAAACAAGAATACAAACAAGAAACACTAACACGAATGCAA
>NC_044050.1:2954349-2961849 GCF_902167405.1 Gadus morhua | reverse complement strand
TGTTTTGGGTTTCTTCACTTAGCCGCAGGTGCCGGTCGAAGCGTCAGTGTACACCGGCAGTGTACTAGCGGTGCGAGAAAGGTTCCGCATTTTTCCACAGCCGTCAAAACTTTTGACCGCTGTGATCCGGTGCTTGGGGTGGCCAATGGGGTGGCCGAGATTCTACGGGGGGTGGCCGTGGCCACCCCCGGCCACCCCCTGGCTCCGCCACTGAGAGGGCAGCCCTGCCGGCCCCCTCCAGGCTAGTGCTGCTGAGAGGACTGAGTCCCATTAGGACGCTTTTATTGTGGCACACTCGTTAGCATCTCAGGCACCCCATTGTCTCGTCCAACAATGGCCGCAAACAAAACATTAACATGGAAATGGGTGAGTTGTAGCTAATTAGTTTTCTCAGCGTGTTGTTAAGCGCTGGAGATGGGGCTAAATGGCCTGGGATGGACTAACGTTGTAGAGGCCCAGCGTGGTGCTGCCTGCTGGCCCCTGGAGGCTCCCCAACTCATCCAGCACTCACCTACCACTCATTCAACGGCATGAAGGCCCTCCATCTTGAGTTCATCCAATGCCTGTGTGTTAATCAGTTCTTGCACTTATCAGTAGAAAAAGTTAAAAGTATATATTTTTCATGGAAGGGTTACTGCTGATTGTTACTGCTCGTTATATAACTAGTGTTTTATGCTGTTGAAACGTCTTGTGGTCGAGCTCCAGTGCATGTATTCCATCCTGAATGTAACGAGAGGGAGAGACAGTCTCTCCCTCTTCACATTATAAATAATGATCCTATTATAGCTGAGATGGAAGCAATGAGGATGAGTTGAGATGATAAAAAAAATAATAACAACAACCAAACTTGTCCTGCACCTGCCAACACCACGACAACACGAGCAGAACCTGGATGTTATTTGGCTCCAGTGAGCCGTGAGTCATGTGTCGTCTGATCAAACGACCAGGACTGGAGGACACCAGGCAGCCACCTCTACAAGCTGCCCCCTCGGCGCTCCACAGCTCTGTGATGGCAGTCTGCGGTCATTAGCTTCCCATCCATCACCATTACACTGCCCTCCTATCAAGATGGCCCTTCACTACCGCCTTGCTCCGTTCTGTCCGCCCTGACACCGCAGCTCGTCAAGGCAAGAGAGGACTACTTCTCAAGCCAAGAGAGGAACGCATGTCTGCTTCAGTGAAGCATTTTCTTTCTTCTCTTAGTGGAACCAGGTCCTTTACGGCCCAACACCATCACCACATCCACTCCCATTTCTTGACTTGTTTGATTTTGTTTTTTTATTGTACTTTTCAAACTTAAATGTTGATCATATCATATTCGCTGTGCATCCAGCTCTTAGCAACACAGAAATGTGATTGGAATAATATGCAAAACAACATTTTTCTAGCAACACCTAAGCGCATTGATTACATTGCTTTATTAAAGTTTGGTTTGAATATGTTCCGAATGGGTTCTGAGTGGTTTTCTGTTACCAATCCATCCTCCTACAATATGCCCATTACACATCATTCATGAAATGCCTAATGTCCCACAAAAAGTGTGCGTGTGATTTTCTCTGTGGAAAAGAGACAGCTGCAGCACACCTAGTGTCTGTTGAAGGTATAGCATGTGTTGGGTTATGTAATGTTTGAATACTCAGAGCACCCCTAACCAGAGAGCGATGGAGTGTGATGCCGGTCAGCACCAAACCCCAGAACTCGTGTGTTTCAAGACTCTTGTTATTTTTGGTGTACATTGCGGTGCCTGTGGGCCGGTATATATCTCCGGGCTCGGTGCACGCTCGCGTCATTACACCACCAAGGAGCCTCGGGGAATCAGAACAAACAGCCTTTGTTTGAGTGGCCTCTGACACCAAAGTGTTTGTGTGTGGTTTATCTTGTGGTGACGTTGAGCGCCAGCCAAGCGGAGGTGCGGTCTTTATGATTTGGATTAAAGATTAAAGCCCAGCAAAGCCTATGAACAGGTCTTATCCCGGTCCTCAGCGGGGCTCAGCTGTCAGGGAACGGGCAGCGTGGCATCACTCTAGCGGGCCAGCCATCACCTTACTTTCTAGGATATATATATATATATATATATATATATACATACAGTATATCCAATAACATCCACATTTGACTCAAACAATGTTAAGCTTCCGTCATTGAGGGCAAAAATAGGCCCAATGGTAGGCCCAGATTTTTTTATTTAGTTTTACAAATCAAAAGTAGGCCTGATTTGACTAATTGGCTTTGCATCCTTTCCTTCTGCCCTTGTAGTCCAAGAAATGCTGCCCACCAGCTTTCAAAGTACAATGCTGGATTTGTAAAAAAAAATGATTCACATAATTATCCCTCCCTGCTATTTTGTAGTTCACCAAAACACCCTGAAACTACTTGAGTCCCACATGCTTATGCCACCATACGCTACTAACAGTGCAAGCAGGCCAACAGCAACCAAGCGCACAGTCCTTCCTCCCTCACTTTAAATACCACCAGCCGCCACTGGTATGTATACATATACCGTCACTATATATATATACCTAAACGATAGTATCTGTATAATATCTCTCTATCTCTCTAGTGTCTCTATAGTGTCTCTCTAGTATCTCTCTAGTATCTATATAGTATCTTTCTAGTATCTCTATAGTATCTCTCTAGTATCTCTATAGCAGTGGAGGCTTCTCCAGTGAGGAGAGGGAGGAAGATCCTCCTAAACATTGTAGTTTGCCCAGACGACTGTAATGAATTAATGCCCTTATATATGACTACTTCAATGCCTTTGTATATGTAATAATCGTTTCCCTGGGTAAAGGGACATTAGCGCCCCCTATCACCTATTGACAATTACTTCAGGGAGGACGTTCCTCCCTCAGCCTCCATTGACTCTTCATTTCCCCGAAAGTGTTGGCGGCCGGTGAATAATGGGCGAGAGGAGGAAATTCCTCTTCTGAGTGGGTGTGACTAGCTAAGGGTTCTGGATCGCGCCAACGTCTATTCACGAATAGGCTGGAGTCCTGGCTGCGCTATGAACCAATAAGCAGGACCCCTGGCTGTTGAGCAGCCCGGGGGAGTTGTTATCCCCTCAAGTCAATGATACGAGAACCAACAAACCCGCTCGCTCAGTCGTCTGCCTCGTTTCCACTGAGCGGTGCGCTGCTGTTTGTTGAGGTACAGTGCGGCTCTGTTCGCTTATTGGCGTTTCCACCGCCAAAAGTTGGGCAAGGTCCCGAAATAAACCAGCTGAGCCTAAATATTTTTCGACACTCCTCAGTTGGGTTACCAAGCCGTCTGAAATGGTGGTGAAAACGTGGAGCTACACACGCCTTTATTCTGAAATCACTTAAAATATCCTGTTTGGTACGACCAGGTAACTGATATCTTTTTTGATTGTTTGTTACTCTGACTGTTCTGTTTGATATTTTGGAAAGGATGTTAGTGAATGATTCAGAGCATGATGCATTTTCAGTTTGAACATTTCTCGTTAATGAGTGTGCCTTAAGCAACAATATATTAAATATTAAGCTGAATTTCAGAAAACTGCTTTCAGTAACTAATTTAAACATATTTGCACTTGGAGGAAATGCCCAAAACAGAATAAGATTTTCAGGTGTGCCAATGATGCAGTCTTTAAGATTCATATAACAAGAATATCCCGGTCAATTCGGCCGCGGCGCAATGAATGAATAAAGATCGGAAACACGTCGGAAGAAAAAAACTTTTATTTTGACAGATTCAATTTTAGTTTGGCTAAGGTCTATGCATGCATCTTAATGATCCAATCATAGTTGGACTAACCCAATAATTTGAGTTTCTTGACTAGTATCATTAAAACTCACACAAACAAGTGTTGGTGTGAACACCAACACCCACATGACTAACATCCTCTACAACAACACCGCCTATGAGCCAGAGTGTGTGATCAGGAGGGAACAATAGGAGGGAGTTTGAATGGAGAGAGAGAGAGAGAGAGAGAGAGAGAGAGAGGCAGAAAATGTGAATTTAAAGATATGAATTGAAAAAAGACAAGGTATAGAAATGGAGAGAGATGGTATCGTTTATTACTTTGAGATGGATTTGAACAAATCTATCGTCTTCTTTTCAATGTTGTCAGTTATCTTTGATTTTTGTTCAATCTAATTGTCATTATGTGGAATATGCCATCAGCAGTCTATTGGAGAGAGAGAGAGAGAGAGAGAGAGAGAGAGAGAGAGAGAGAGAGAGAGAGAGAGAGAGAGAGAGAGAGAGAGAGAGAGAGAGAGAGAGAGAGAGAGAGAGAGAGAGAGAGAGAGAGAAAGAGAGAGAGAGAGAGAGAGAGAGAGAGAGAGAGGGGAGAGGGAGGGGCAAAATGAGGGAGGCAGAGAGAGAGAATAAGTGATAGAGGGAGGCAAGAGAAGGAAAAGGAGAGGGAGACAATGAGAGAGAGCGGTAGGGAGGCAGAGGGAGAGAGAGAGAGATAGAGAGAGAGAGAGAGAGAGAGAGAGAGAGAGAGAGAGAGAGAGAGAGAGAGAGAGAGAGAGAGAGAGAGAGAGAGAGAGAGAGAGAGAGAGAGAGAGAGAGGGAATTTCCCAGCCTGCCCCTCTGCTACCGGCCCAGGGTTAATAGGTGTCCAACCCTCCCATTATCCAGGAGCGTTGTGAATTACCAGCCCGCTGATGTTTACCACTGATATCATATATATGCTAATTAGGATGCTTAATTAGTAGGGAGGGGCTTAGTGTGTGTGTGTTGGGGGAGGAGGAGGGGGGCTGGGCCGGGGGTTGCGGTGGTGTGTGAAATTGATTTGTGAGGGGTGATATTTGGGGCCTGCTGAGCGGGGAGAGGGGCCTGGTTAGCGGGGGAGAGGGGTCTGGTTAGCGGGGGAGAGGGGCCTGGTTAGCGGGGGAGAGGGGCCTGGTTAGCGGGGGAGAGGGGCCTGGTTAGCGGGGGAGAGGGGCCTGGTTAGCGGGGGAGAGGGGCCTGGTTAGCGGGGGAGAGGGGCCTGGTTAGCGGGGGAGAGGGGCCTGGTTAGCGGGGGAGAGGGGCCTGGTTAGCGGGGGAGAGGGGCCTGGTTAGCGGGGGAGAGGGGCCTGGTTAGCGGGGGAGAGGGGCCTGAGGGGAGCTCATCAACAGGAGTAGGGTCGGCAGACTTGATAGGGTTCGTGTGCGCTGTAAAGGCCTTCTGACGTTCTGCACTGAGCTCCAAGTTGTCCTTTAGGAGAACACAATGTGCTTCAGAAGACATGCTAGACATATAAGACATGCAAAATAGAACATGAATTAGCGACAGTACATACAGGGAATGAACCAGACCCTTCAAACATACCAAATGATAGTCCATAACATGGGTTCCTTGTAGGATTTGGTAGGTGGTCAACAATCAATTAGATTTTTGATTCAAGTTTTTGAGGATTTCAAAGACCACCTCGATAAAATACCCCCAAGACTCACAATTAAACAGTCCCAGTATAAATATTGATATAAATATAAATATTAAGATTACTTTTAGTATTTCAGGATTATCGTTCTTGCATTCACATGTTCAGGGTCCGCATACAAACGCTCATACATAACACCAAGTGTATGGAAACTGTCACTTTGTGAACCAACATGACACTTCTGGCTCGGACAAAAGACATTCTAGCTATTTCATCATAACTATGGTAATGTTTAGCAAATTTTAAACTGTACAATTGTTTATTTTAAAATGATGAGCAGCAGAAATGTGTTACACAATAATATTTGGCGAACATAGCTATGATATGATTGTCTGTAAAAAGTTCCATCATGGCAAAAGAACAAAGTGCTGGTCGCATTGTGAAACCGAATGTGCGAAAATATGTTTTCCTTTGATAAGTTGAAGTTCAGTCCTGGTGCCAGGCGGAGCAGGCTCATTACCGCTCCCCCCCCCCCCCCCCCCCCCCCTCCATTTGAGCCAAAAGGTTTAAGCTGCCGTACGTGAGGCGCATGGCTAAATGTCTCCTGGCTTTGAAACAAACAGGCCGCAACCGCTTTAAGTATATTATCAGCAAAGTTCTTTTAGGAGCGCATTGCTAAAGGAGCTTACCATTTAATTAATGTAACTTCAGTCAGATTACACCCTGGCCGGCTCTTGTAGAGCACAGCCACAGTCTTATTGACCTCCGATGCCACAGCTTAAAGACACAAGAATGGCGTTTTTACTCAACTTTGAGGGGATAACTGGTATAATCTTTCAGAAGGATAGGGGAAATAAAGTGTTTTTAAACATAATACCCTTCCAAACGGTGAGTGGTCGAGAGTCTTTTCTGAACCGCCGGTGTGACATCCTCCCTGCTCCGCCACCATGACCCACTTTCTACACTGCTTCTCTTCTCACGTTCCTTAGCTTTGAAAATGGGACATTTATGGCAGTTCAAATCAGACGGAAATAATCTGTTAATAAAGTAGCATAATGTCCTTCATTTGTTCTGCACTAACTTGATTTTAGGGCTGCAACGATCATAGATGATTTGATTAGTCGATTGACAGCAAATGTATCAAATCAAATATGCTTTAGAAATTAAAATATCGTCTAATGGATCATTCTATAATTTATACTTTTCATCTTGGCTGCTTGTCTGAAAAAAATATACTTTGAAGACATTACTTTAGACTCCGATAACTTGTGATTACATTTGATAGACTAAATTATATCATTAATAGATTAAACCAACTAAAAGGTGTTAACTTAGTCGACTATCATAAAATAACTATTAGTTTCACCACTACTCAATCAATCTTACTTTGCATTTTAACCCTTCAGTTGATTGACTTTAGTGTTATTGGTTCATATTTTGCAACCCTTTCTCTTTTTGAATGTAGCATTTAAATCAATATAAAACTTAAGACATATCGTCGTGGATACAAATCTTCCTTTTGTTGTTTCTCCCCCAGGGCGATTTCACTCCCCCCCCCCCCCCCCCCCCCCGTGCATCTTATCCCAGATGTTGCCCCCCCTCCTCCCCAAACCCCTTTTTGCAGGGTGAGGGGTGGGGTGGGGGTGTAGGTGGTGTCACCCCTTTCAAACATTCTTTAACAGTGGTATAAAGGGATGGGTGTTGGGGTGGGGGGAGAGATTAGGCTTCGGGATCCTCAAGGCATTGTCTGAGCGGCTGCAGATAAAAAAAGCATTTGGTTTTTTAGGAGAAATGGGATGGAACGCTTGTGTTGGTTGTTTTGGTGTGTGTGTGTGTGTGTGTGTGTGTGTGTGTGTGTGTGTGTGTGTGTGTGTGTGTGTGTGTGTGTGTGTGTGTGTGTGTGTGTGTGTGTGTGTGTGTGTGTGAGAGAGCTGAAGGCAGCACACTGAGGGGCAGGTGGTATCAGTGTGTGCTGTCTGTCTATTGGCTACAGAAAGGGGGCCCATTTAAAGTGGATATTGATATTTGGATTACAGCCACAAAAGAGACATTGGCGTATATCAGAGAGTTTCCAGTGACAGACCATTCTGGTTCAGGACACAGCATGTGAGCTTAGGCCCCTTGTGTCGGGCTAGAGGGAAATTCCAGTGATTTACATCGGTACTCT